>NW_016806973.1:3931232-3954759 GCF_001698545.2 Rhinopithecus bieti | reverse complement strand
TATATATATATATATATATATATGTGTGTGTGTGTGTGTGTATAATTATTATAGAAGAGAATATACACAATTCAGAGATGCGATGGATAATAAAAAGAGTACCTGAGAAGTATTTTTTTAAACTCTTAGTGTTATCTGTAACTCAGATTTTTCTTAGGTGAGGAGGATTATTAACTGGCACATATGTACTAAAACCCCTCACTTAAAATGGCAGTCTCAATCCTACTGTCATTCTTTTATTTTAAAATAAATAAGCCTATCTTTGTTGTGCTTACATAGTTCAAAGGATATCATTAAGTATATAAACAATCATTACTTTCTTCTATATTTTAATGAATACAGAAAATAATATTTTATGTATAAAAGATGAGAAAATTTTGCAAGCCTTTAAACACATAAATACAACAGAAGAGCAACCCAATTTCCGTGTGAAATCTAAATTGGATTCATTTGACCATCATTCTATTATCTTTGATTCCTACAATGTCTATACCTTATGACCTATAACTGTTAATTTTTCATAGAATTATAAATGTCATTTGACTATGTCAGTCTGTGTATATTGTGCCTTAATATGAAAACAAATTTTAATTCATAAAATATTTTATTAGATTTCATATGCATGAAACCCAAGCAAATTTTATGAATTTATTTTACTATCTGAAAATGTTCATACTACCAATAATGTGGACAAATTACTCTGCAGGTTTAAATATGCCTTCCTAAAGGAAGAGTCTCATTAGACAGTGATTTTAAAGCATTGGAAAATATTTTGCCTGTAAAAGTTAGCAGTTATCAGGTGGTTCACAAAACTACAACATCAAAATAGTTACATCTTATGAAAATATATTATTTTTATGTCAATCAAGACAAATGAAATATATATGTATGTGTATATATATGTATATATGAAATATATGTGTGTGTGTGTGTATATATTTCTATGAAATTGTCCAGATGTGTTCAGGAACAGGATTGCATTAAAGCAATGACTGTATTTTGATGTCCTTACGGTTTTAAGTCAAAAGGTATTCTGAATATAATAAAAGCCTCACAAATTATTTGTAAAATTTAGTGATTCATATTTAGTATATCAGTAATATAGAAGACACCTTTATAGTCAACTCTTAATAAATGTTCATTGTACCAAATCTTTGAGATATTTGTACCTAAATGAAATATGTACTTTCATGCTAAAATTATGTATTATGACTGTGCTATAATTTGGCATGTCATTATCTAGATTTACGTGTATGTATGTATTTCAGGTCCTTTAAATTTTATTAAATATTACAGTTAAATCCTGATATGACATAGTTACCTGCTAAGATGAGTAGTTGTTTCTTTCCCCAAAACACCATTGAACGACAAGTGTTTCTCCATAAATGCTTGGATCAGAGTCATCAGAGGTGTGAAAGGGCTAAGCTGTCCAACTGAGTTGTTACCCTACTCAGTAATCTAGGAAAATCACTTCATTGAATTGTTCCAGAGGCTGATTCTTCTTCACTTTAGAAACACAGACTACAATATACTCCACAATTAGTATAAAAAATGGAGAAAGTGCTTACTCATTAATACAAATGCTATGTCATAGTAGGTTCTATTCCCATAAGTATTCTTTCAATTGAAAAGTTTCTATTCCTATAGCAGCTGCTATAGTTCCTAGAAAATTTCATTGCTTCCTTCTGTCAAAGATTCTTTTGGAAGTAAATGGTCTTTCTAAGATATGCCTGTGGTGTTGACTTCTGTTGCACAATTCATCCTCAAGAAGCTCTTGAGGTTATGCACTTTGACCATCCTTGGTATCTTCGTTTACATAATCACGATATAATGAAGCCTACAGACTATTTCCTATTTTCCACAGTCTCTATAGGTTCCACAGGATTCTTGGGAACTTACCATAGTCGGGCCATGAGTGATGAGCTCTTCCAGGAGATTGAACACAGCGCCAAGAGGACAAAGAAACTTACTATTTGACTCTACCCAAAACTAATCCTCTTCTGTGGATCTTTTTCATGACTGGGCTTCAAAGACTTGTTTCTCAAACCTTTTTCAAAGGAACTATATAGGTTAAAAATTATTCTCATAATTTTGTACTTTAGATTGTCCCATGAGAATGCAAGAAAACAGATACATTACTTATAGCTGGTTAAGATATGCATTTGACCTAGATCTCTTACCTCAGATAAAACTGGATTTTGAGCACATTCCCAGTAAGTTACCTGTATCATCAGGGCTTTCTTAGTCTTCTTAAATATTATCTATCCAAAAATGCAAAATTTAACAAGGAAGTCTCTGGAGGTAGAATTGCTAATAAAACAGTCTGAAATTTCAAAATGCAGAAAACTGGTAAGTTTAGCTGGAAATTGACATTAGTAATATTCATCTTGGAAGTCAAATGAGACTGTTAATGAGCTAGTATCAAAACATAAATAATACCAGTTGAAAAATTTTCACATATAAAATATAAAATTACCATGAATATATAAAAGATTATTAGTTTTTCAGGACATCAGTCTGCTTTTATTTCCCTTCAGTTAAAATATGGGGCATAGCAGCAACCAGTGGGAACTTTTTAATTGAACTAAATGTATTGCTAAACACCAGAACCAAGTTCCAAGAAAAGGATGATTTTCTTTCCCCACAACTTGTTTTCAATAGAAGGGACACCTGTCTTTTTAATGGTTTGAGTTCAGGCTGTTCTTAGAGATGATCAAGGTGTTCTATGGGCCAAAGTATAATAATCAGTTCAGAATAAAATTTAAGATTAATGAAATGTGATATGGAACTATATAGATAGGCCCAAAGCAGTAACTTTTAATTTCTAATAAGGAAAACGTTAAGAAGTAGATTCACCATTCCTGCAAAATTATTAGAAAGGACTCTTACTCATCATGGTGAATTATGTTTATACCTTTAAAATTATTTTTGCTCATTCTGTATTAATGTATTTAATTTTGTATTTTCAACAGTACCTGGCATAGGAGTTTAATAAACAAATTGAATGGAAAAGAAATGTTCTTTAACACAATTATGGAAAAGACACCACTCTATTTATTTTTGAAATACATTCAATACTGGGTGATTCTGTTTCTTTATTATGGCGAGAGATGATGGCATCATTTCTTCAAAGCCATTTGACAGGTGCTTTTCAAGGTTTCTTTTCCATGTTTCTGATAGGTTTCATAACAGAGTAATGAGAATGTTGTCCAGCTTGCTTCACATGTATTTCTCTATGTGAATTGCCACCATTACCTATATTTGCTGGGGCATTTAAATAAAATTAAAATCAATTCATGGTTACTAAATGTTTATACAAGCATCAACATGTCTAATATATCAAATATATGCAGAATGATTGGCAACACAGGTCGAGCACAGTTAATCTAAATGCCTGGTAAACAAGAATATTTAAATCACACATTATAGTACTCATGGATAAAAAAAAGTCTGAATGTCAGCCACTTCCAAAAGTCATCAGCCTAAAAATCTCCAGGGCTTATTTTGGTGCATCTGATACTGAATATGACCCAACTATTCTTAGATATTGCTTCAGAAAGCAGCTGAGGCAACAGTAGCACAATTTTATACTTAGATTTGACAAACGTCCATGATTCATAATACAGTTTTTGGAACTCTGATTACACTGAGGCATTCCAGCTAGCCACCCAGACTCTTTAGGTCACTCAGTTCTAATGGGAGGGGCCAGTGGCAACTAAGACATCTATATTCCTTTGGCCCATAATTTTGCTAGATACTAAATTTAAGTAAACAAATAGAGGAACTTGAGTGTTATAAAAAGAAAAAAGCAAAGGTAATAACCTATATTATGATTAATTTTGGCCACCCTGTTTGATAATTAGAAGATTCTCAGATGAACAGCCTGTGATTTCAGTGTCATTATATAAAATCTTAGATGGTAACATAGAGTTAAGTTCCTACAGTCTAGTGTTTTTGCATCTCCTCCTTCCATTAACTATCAAACTGTGGTAGCTGACCTGAACTATTTACTCTACCCTCTTATCAGAAACTGAAAAGAAGTCCTTTGAACAAATTTAGAAAAAAAGATTTAACACTTAGTAGTTCTCATCTCAACCAAAGCTGAATCCACATCATTCATTCATTTACTGTGTGCCTAGATTAAGAGAATCCAAGTATATATCTGGATTGAGACAAGTAAAAAAAAAAATAAATGTATGTTCACCTTCCCATCCTGATCTACCTTGTCCAGTGAAGGCTTCCATAGAACCATCTCTTTTTCCAAAGAGAGCAAGACTATTGATGTGAAAGCGAATCATAAAAGAGCATCCAGAGAATCATAAAAAAGAGCAGTAGAGAATAAAATGGGAGGAGTTATTTATGGCAGCTTATACATTATTAAAATTGTAAAAGCAAAAATTCATTTTACTTGGAATCCTGATCTGAAGTAATGATAGCATGTAGTTTTCCTAAAAACTCGTATGTGAACCTTGAAGATTTTCAAAAAAGATAACAAAAATGAGAAACACTCTTTAGCAATTCAAGTATCAGCAGGCATCAATTTCGGTCTCTAGTCTATTTGCATCTCTTTCCTACACAGGAAGGAAGCCGTGCTGTGACTCATTACTACTGCTTTCTACCTTTCACTGCAGGTCCCAAAGCAGGTGGCCCTGCTCTTTCCCTGCCCCAGTGAAATTCAGTCAGTCATAAGGGGAACGAGGCAAGCAAGTGAAACACAAAAACAAAACTTACCTGCAGTTTCCTTTCCATACCTCCTGATCCCCTCCTCCCACGCTCACCCTACCACTGTGGCTTCACCTCCCTCCCTGCTGGAACTTTCACCACAAATGTCACCAACAGAAGAAGGTTAAAGCAGGCTGAAGGACAGGATATATTCCTGGAAGCTAAAGGGGAAACTAGGGATGCATTTTATTCATTGAGACATTTGTTTTGTTTTGTTTTGTTTTGTTTTGTTTTGTTTTGTTTTGTTTTGTTTTTTTGAGATGGAGTCTCGCTCTGTTGCCCAGGCTGGAGTGCAGTGGCGCGATCTCGGCTCACTGCAAGCTCCACGTCCCGGGTTCACGACATTCTCCTGCCTCAGCCTCCCAAATAGCTGGGACTACAGGTGCCTGCCACCACGCCCGGCTAAATTTGTTTTTTATTTTTTTTTTATTTTTAGTAGAGACGGGATTTCACTGTGTTAGCCAGGATGGTCTCGATCTTCTGACCTCGTGACCCACCCACCTTGGCCTCCCAAAGTGCTGTGATTACAGGCGTGAGCCACCGTGCCTGGCCCATTGAAACATTGTTATCCACTTCCGTTGGATTCTATTATGCTTACTATGCCTCAGGTGGATGAAGAGTTAAAGGGATTTTGATGGGCTGGTCTGATGTTTGGACATTAAAAAGTGTGCTATGAGGAACACTAGTTATACAAGACCATTAAACGAAGCAAAACCAAATAGTGATGTGTGATCAAATAGAGTTTGGAAAACATTTCATTCTGCCTCTCTTCTCTTCAGTATTTACAATGCATATTAGCATATTAAAGGTTCTGAGAAATCATAAGGTTTTTTTTGTTTTTTTGTTTTTGTTTTTGTTTAAAAAAAGGAAAATTGTCAGGGCTCTCAAAGACTCTATGTAAACAAAGAACTTTTATCCCCGGTGAAATGCCTCAACAGGTCAGGAAACATAATGTGTAGCAGAGGTCCACACACATTTTCTGTAAAGGGCTGGGAGAGTAAATATTTTAGGATTTGTGGTAGGCTTGCCAGATAAAATATAGGACACCTAGTTAAATTTGAATTTCAGATAAATAGTGAATATTTTTTAGTAAAAATATGTCCTAAATATGTCCTCAAAGGTATTTGTTGAATTGTCCTGTGTTTTCATTTGCTAAATCTGGCAACTCAACTTTCTAGGCTAGACAGTCACTTTGGCAACTACTCAAACCAACTGTTGTAGTGTCAAAGCAACCATAAATAAGCAAGGCATAAACTGAGCAGGAGTGGCTTTGTTCCCTGTTATTTATGAGCACGGGAACTTGAATTTCATAGCATTTTTATGTGTCAGGAATTACTATTATTCTTTTGATTTTTTTTTTTTTTAACCATTAAATCCAAGCAGTTTAGGAGGCCGAGGAGGGCGGATTGCCCGAGCTCAGAAGTTCGAGACCAGCCTGGGCAACAGGGTGAAACCCCATCTCTAGTAAAATATAAAAAGTTAGCCAGGCGTGGCAGCGTGCATTGTAGTCCCAGATACTCAGGAGGCTGAGTCAGGAGAAACGTTTGAACCCAGGAGGTGGAAGTTGCAATGAGCCGAGATCGCACCACTGCACTCCAGCCTGGGTGACAGAGTGAGACTCCATCTCCAAAAAAAAAAAGTAAAAACTATTTTTAACTTGTGAACTACACAAAAATAGACAACAGGCTGAATTTGGACCGTGGGCTAGAGTTTGCTGTCGTATAAATGCTTTCTGAATTAACAGGGTTTAATCAAGTGACTTCTCGTAATACAACTGATTGAGAATTCTTAGTATGCAAGTATCTATATTTGTCTCAGGACTCACGGACTCATCTTCTGACTTCTAAAGAACTGAGCTTTCAAGTCTATGAGCCTGACGTTTTTTGGACTCACCTATTTAAGCATAAATCAGAACTCAAATGGATCTGATTGTAGCAGGCTGCGGAGGGGGCAGTGACTTAGCGGACCACATGTTCCCTTCACTTACCATAAAGAACTGCATACCAATGTAATTGACAGTGTAGGACTGAAAGTTGACCTACACCAACATTTTAACTATTTAACCGTTTTTAAAAACTTTAATTGAAGAAAGTCAAGCAAAAAAAAAACAATCAATTTTAAGAAGCAAAGAGTTTAAACTTACGTAAAACAGGGGCAACTCTTCCTCTTGTAACTTTGGAATTATATCTGTGTCCAGAGGATTGAGCAGGAAGGTGATTGAGAGTAACTTCTCCCACTGTTGGTTTCACATCAAACCATTCTATAAAATATGAACACACAAGTTATTTCTTAAAAGTCATAATGGCCATTGTCAAAGTAAGATGCCATAATTTAAAATTAAGTAAATTATTTATTTCTGTTTATCATATTCCTGAGTAGTGTGAATACATAGATTAATAATCCCTCCCCGCATTGCTCACAATATATTTAATACACAAAATAATTACTTTAAAGGTAATATGTTTATGTTCCTGTTAGTCTTTGGTAAGTTTCTATTCAATTATAAAGTATATACAAAAAGGTAAAGAAACAGTAAGTGTAATTCACTCCCATGAACTTGTGGAGTGAATACACCTAGGGTACCATCATCCAGATCAAGAAATGATGTATTACCAGTACCCCAAAGCCCCCTCATGTCTTTCCAAGACAGTATTCTAAAAGGAAAGTGCTATCCTGACTTCTATCATCGTAGGTTAGTTTTATCTAGTTTTATATTTGATAAAATCATACAGTATCTTTCATTTTGCAAACATTTTATACGATAAAAATTGTGAATTAAAATTATTTCCATGTTTCCCATATTTCCTTTTAACTAATCCTGTAAGCTGAAATACTTGGGCAATTTCCTTGTGCTTCTAAAGATCACTTCCTCCTCTGCATCTGCAGCTCATCCTTCACTGAGGCTTGAAGAAGTTGCTAAGTTAATTGCTACTCACCAGTCATACTCTATCAACACTAGACACAACTCTGGTCAGTAACATTGCCAGAACTATAATTATCATAATTAATTACTTTGGCCACAAATGAGAAACGTTTAAAATCAGCAGTCTCAGGAATCAAGACTGGAGAAAGAGTACTGTTCAAGATTTGGAAAGGTTGAGATGATCTGTAGCTAAAGAACAAATGTGTTCAAAAGACAACAGAGATGCAGGTTAGTTTTTACAAAGATAGACTTTTAAACAAAAGTCAATGATGTCTGATTTGTGGTGTTAAAATATAACTGGACAGAACTAAAATGCCAGACAACAAAAGAACTGAAAGGAGGTGAAGGGGTGGCAGGGAGCGATCGGTGTCATAGTGTTCTAAGGTCCTTGCAGTTTCAGGAAGAGAGTGAAGATATTAATTTTAGACTAAGATAAGTATGCATGCTAAAATGTATAGATTAGCACTAAAAAGAGCAGAGATTTAAAATGTTCAAAATTAGTGGGAAAAAAATCTTTGGAAAAAAATTTGGTCCAAAAAAGAAAAGATAGGTAAGATGAAGACAAGAAACAGAAAAAGAGAGAGAGAAAAAAAAAAAAAACTCAAAATAGTATGTTAGATATGAATACATATAACAATGGGCAGTATTAATAAATTCATAACAATAAAACTTACTGTGAATGAAATGGAAACAACACTTCATAGAAGAACAAATTTTAAGACTTTACAAAGTATCAACACTAATTCTAAAGCAATAATAATTAAGACAAGATGCTGAAGTGACACACATGTAGACAAAGTTGAATAGAAGGCTCAGAAACAGACCCATACATACACGCCAACTGAAACACGAGAGGGCATTACGAATAAGTGAGGAAAGGATAGACTACTCAAAACGTGGGGCTGAGACAATCGCTTCTTCATGTGGATTGCAGATGAAGTAACAGCTTACAAGTTTTCACTTTAATCAATTTAAACTTTAAAAGGTTAAAACCTTAAAAGGTTTCACTTTAATCAATTTAAACATATGAGGATATATTTATAATCTCATTATGGGAACAGTGTTAACTATGGAGCTTGTATTCGATTTTCATTCCTGCCATAACAAATTACCACAAATAGCATAACTTAAAACAGCCATTTTTATCTCACAGTACAGAAGTCTGGGTCCTCTATTTAGAGTCTCAGAGGCTGAAAGCAAGGTATTGGTAGGGCTGCATTCCTTTCTGGAAGTTCTGGGGATGAATCTTCTCCCAGGCTCACTCAGCTCGTTGGCAGAATGCAGTTTCTTATGTTTGAAGGACTGAGGCCCCTGTTTTTTGCCTGGCTCTCAGCCCAAGGTAATTCTTTCCTCCTGGAAGCTGCACCACATACCTTCGCATGCTTTCCATGTTGTCTCTTGCAGCAATAGCAGACTGAGACCCTATCACGCTCCAGATCTCTTACTTCTCCTTCTGCTACATGTGTCTGATTCCAGTTGAAGAAAGATCTCTGCTTCTAAGGGTTTAGGTGATTAGATCAGGTCTGCCTGAATAAGCCAGCATACACACCCTATCTTGGGGTCCATAACTTTAATTACATCTGCAAAGTCTCTTTTGCCATGTAAAGTATCATATTCACAGGTTTCAGGGATTAGGACATGGATAGCAGGGGGGCTTATTCTGCCTACTACAGAGTATCATAAAATCAACTAAACTTAAAAATATATATGAATGAAATAAAAAATAACATAAATATTATGTATAGGTAAATGAAATAAAGAATAATATATAAATAGTAAGTATAGTTTGGTGAGTTTTTTTTGTTTTGTTTTTTGTTTTTGTTTTTGAGACGGAGTCTCGCTATGTCGCCCAGGCTGGAGTGCAGTGGCACATTCCCGGCTCACTGCAACCTCTGCCTCCTGGGTTCAAGCCATTCTCCTGCCTCAGCCTCCCCAGTAGCTGGGATTATAGGCGCCCGCCACCACACCTAGCTAATTTTTGTATTTTTATTAGAGATCGGATTTCACCATGTTGGTCTGGCTGGTCGCAAATTTTTGACCTCGTGATCCGCCTGCCTTAGCCTCCTGAAGTGCTGGGATTACAGGTGTGAGCCACTGCGCCGGGCCTAGATTTTTAAATCAAGGAAATTACAAACAAAGGCAGCAGGATGGTAGTTACCCTTGGAAGGGAATGTGGAGAATGCAGTCCGAGGACACAAAGGGGAAGGTAAAGGCATTAGTAACGTTCTATTTTTTTAACCTGCGTAGGGATATACAAATGTGTTTTCATCGTTAGTTATCTTCTTTAAATTGTACATATACATTATGTACTTGCATGTGTGATAAATATCACAGCGAAATGTTAATGTTTAAAAACATGCAAAATGTTTCAAGATAAAATTCTCCACATTAATAGCCTGAATTATTTCTTTACTCATGAATTCATGAGTAAAGCCAGAGATGAGAAAAATCAAGGAAGAGAAAACAAAATATAAGACATGGAAGAATGGACAGAGTAAGGAAGGACCAAACCTAAAATATCCATCTCACAATTTTAGGAGATGTTAAAATTGGTGCTTTCCTCTCTTGCTAGAAACCAGAGAGAAAATGGTTTTTGTCAGAAAAAGTTCACAGGTGAGAGAAATCCTAATGACCTACATCTGCCTCTTTTCCTGAATGGGTGCCACAGAAATGATGTGCTCTCTATAGATGTCTGGAATCAAGTGAAATAAGATTTCAATACATGAGTGGTATCCTGAGTAACTGCTAGAAAAACAAACAAACAAATATAGAGCGAAAGTTCAATTACTCTGCCAGTGATTCTGGCAAATGCAGACGGCAAATGCTTTGTTTGGGTACTTAGAGAATTATTTCAGTGGTATCTCTGGAAAGTTGCCATGATAGTCCCAATCTGCTCTACCATCTACATCCGAACAAGCCTACTATGGAAAGGATAACATTGTCCACACTGTAGACAGCATCCACAGTGAATCATGGTAATCCAGGCTTTTCCCAAGGGATGAGTGTCCTGTTTAACTTTTAAACTCCTTAGTTACTTGATATGTGAACTTATTTCTTGTGAAAGTTTACATGAATCTTTCATAAACATACATTTTTCTAAAAGAAGTGTCTGTATACTATGTTAACCTATGCCTTCATCAAAAAAATTGATTTATAAACCACTCCAATGCTAATAAATCATTTCACTGCTAGCCTTAAAGAAGTAATTACCCTTTAAACCAGTTACAGAAGATGGCAAAATGGGCCAGTGCAGACATTTCTTGCATCTGTGCTCAAGAATAGCCTGACAGAGCTTGGAAGAACTCAGCCGTTTCCAAGGAAAACTTACCTGGATTCAATTTTCTGCCTAATTTTCTTTGCAACATATGTAAAAGGATGAGGAACTCTGCTTTCAGTTCATTGTTCAGCATGTTGGGATTGCTTAGTAATTCTGATAACCTAATGTTATCTTTAATAGACTTTGAAGCTGTAGACCTGGAAACCAGGGGTAAATGCATCTGGTAACTATAGTCCGTGAAATTCACAAAGTCATCCTGGATACTTTTAATTCTGGAAATAAAAAAGAAAATACTGTTGACAAGCAACATTTTAGTAATGAGATTTATATTATCAAAAGTTTCACATTAAATTGCATTACTAGGAAATTACAAAGAACTTACTCTCGATGTGTTAATAAAGTGTAAACCTCTTCTATCAATATTTCAGGCACTCCAGCTTTACAATGAATTGTTCCATGGATTAGTTCTTCAGGTAATTTAAATTTTTTTCTTGCCAGGAACTTTAATAGTAGAAAGAAAATGTTTTTATCATAAGAAATTCTATAAAAATCTCCAAGTACCATGAATTCACTTTAATCACCCTTTTATTTACCTATCAAGTCATTTTTTGTGTTTAATGCATTAGTTATTAAAAGATAATATTCAGCAGGGAAACCAATCAGTATTTATCATGCTAATGGAAATCATTATGCTCAGTTTCATAGGTGACTCATGACATAAACAGTTGGAATTTAATAAACTTTGTGATACACAGGAACAAGCTGCCAATTCAGCGTCACACAGTCACACACACACACACCTGTAGAGATCCAGGAAATTAGGATGGCACACTTTAAAACAAACATCTTCACAGTTAAAAGTGTAAATGATTGCTAACATACCTTCTCCAACTGTGCCCAGTTATCCAACTTGACTTTTAAAGAGGTCCCATTTTCAAAGGATGATAATTCAAGTTCCCAGGGGAAATATATACTGAATATTTCTGCAATTAGGAAGCCATTTGAAAAATCTCTGATCCATGGCAATTAGGAAATGAAATAAAGTGTAGTTAATTATGCAGTTTGTATTATAATTAACACTAGCCTAATATTCCATACTAAAAGTATCTTGTTAAATGAGTGTTGTTGGATCACTGCTCTAAGGAGAACCTACTGTGGAATTTCGCTAAGATTATGTACACAAGTTTTAAAAGTTTTTAAAGTTGGTGTTCTTTTGATGAACCCAACCTGTTGATTTGTATTGAATCCGCATTTCAACAAGATTCCCAGGTGATTCATATGCACTTTAAAGTTTCAGAGGCATCTTTGTAAGAAATACTGAAGACAAATTAGTAAACTAGTCCCCCGCTTATCTGCAGTTTTGCTTTCTGCAGTTTCAGTTACCTTGGGTCAACCACAGTCGGAAAATATTAAACGGAAAATTCAAGAAATAATGTGTAACTTTTAAATTGTACTCTGTTCTGGGAGTGTGATGAAATCTCCCTGCCTGCTCTGTGTTGCCTAGGATGTGACTCCTCCCTTTGTCCAGAGTCTCCACGTTGTAGACATCAGTCACCTTTTAGTTATCAGATCAACTGTACAGTGTGATGTGCTTGTGTGCAAGTCACTCTAATTTTGTTTCATAATGACCCCAAAGTGCAAGAGTAGTGATGCTGGTGATTCAGATATGCCACAGAGAAACCATAAAATTCTTCCTTTAGGTGAAAAGATGAAAGTTCTTGACTTAATAGAAAGTTGTAAGAATGGTTAGAATGGTAGGAATGAATCTTATATTCCTGAAATATGAAGAAAAAGAAATTCTTGATAGTTTCACCATCACACCTCAAACTGAAAAGCTTTCAGCCACAGTGTGTGATAAGTGCTTAGTTAAGATTTTTAAAAAGGCATTAAATTTGTGGATGGAAGATATACACAGAAATGTGTTCTGACAGAGGGTTCTGTAGTATCCACAGTTCCAGGCATCCACTGTGGATCTTGGAACCTATGCCTCTCTGACAAGGAGAGACTAAACCAGAGTTCTGCAAAAGATTCATTGCCTTAATTTTTATAGAATTTAGTTTGGATTCCCAGAGCAAATATTAACTGCCACTTACGTACAAAGTGCCTACAATTAAGCAGCAACTTTAAAAACTTGTCGATAACTCTCAAACTAGATGCCATCTCTGACAGAGGGTAAACTGATCCTTACCAGTATGTATATATATATATATATATATATTTGAGACAGAGTCTTACCCTGCCACCGAGGCTGGAGTGCAGCGGCGTAATCTCAGTTCACTGCAACCTCTGCCTCCTGGGTTCAAGAACTCTCCTGCCTGCAGCCTCCCCAGTAGCTGGGATTACAGGCACCCACCACCATGCCCGGCTAATTTTTGTATTTTTAGTAGAGATCGGGTTTCAGCATGTTGGCCAGGCTGTTATCGAACTCCTGACCTCAGGTGATCCGCCTCCCTCGGCTCCCAAAGTGCTGGGATTACAGTCATGAGGAACTGTGCCTGGCCATCCTTACCAGTATTAATGCCCAATGTCACTAAAGAAAAAGCTTTGACTATTTTAATATTTTTTGTAGTCACCAAAGCATTCTATATTGTCTACAATTTAATGATTGCTTGATTGAGTAAACAAAATGTTTCTTGATATTTTGTTAAAGCCTTGCTCCCTAATAGTATTTTCGTGTGTATGCGTGGGTGAGGGGTCTTGATTTGAAACATAAGCCAGGCCAGGGTAGGCAATCTGAGGGCTGGCAGGCGGCGGAAAGCAGGTGGGGCGCCCACCGAAGGGGCCTAGGCCTGGCTTACTCAAGCACCTGTTGATGTTCCTGGGGAAGAAGCTGAGATCCAGACCCTGAAGCCAACGCAGAACGGAACGAGACAGGTGGGAGGTCTTCGGGGCATGCGGATAGACCAGACACTTCTTAGGCCTCCCTCGGATGGGAGCTGCTAGCTGTGGCGAAAGTGACGGTGACTTGGCTAGGGCTGCCGCCGTCAGTGTCAAATACCCTTTTCCCCGGCCGGCGGCAGCCATAGCGCTTTCTGGGTTGCTACGGCAACAGCAGAAGACAGGGCTGGGCCTTAGAGCTGGCGGGGCGGCCTGGTGGGGTGCGGCGGAGTCTTATGGGTCGGGACATCAGCGCCTGCGCAAGCGCTGCCGCAGCCGCCCGTGCTGCCGCTTTACTCCGACTTTGGAGCGCGGAGCAGGGTACTGAGGCATGCAAAGCTGTGGGCCCAGTGGTGTGGCCGCGGTCTGGGGAGTGTAAACCTTAGGCAGAACTTTCAATCTCAGATTTAGTTGGCCTCACTGTTAACCTATTTAGAGGTTTTTTTTTTTTTTTTTTTTCCCCTTCTGTCATTGTTCATAAGTTTTATATTTTAACTATTGTTGGTTTCTGCCCTGCCAAAGGCCTATGTTCAGTCCTCTAGTTAGAGGAGTGATGTGAGAAGACTCCAGAGGCCAAGACAGTTTTTGTTTGGGGATTGGAAGAGATGGGGGAAAAAAATCTTTAAAATGGAAATGAATGCCCACAAAATTTGGCATAACTATTTCCTTAATTATTGCACTATTTGTCAATATTAATATTTGAAAACGATATGTAGGTTAGATTTTCACACTTAATTAAAACGTCCTAGTAGGCATAATTCCTTCGTTAATTCAACAGATGTGTACTGAATCCATATTATGTGCCAGGCACTCATCTAGTCACTTGGGCTCTATCTGAACACAAAACAACTGCAGAGTTGGCACAGGCAATTATAAATATGTAAGCATAATTATTAAAATCCATTAAAAATTTTTACAGCCAATTTTTTTTTTTTTTTGCTTGGCAGGGCACAGTGGCTCATGCCTGTAATCCTAGCACTTTGGGTGGTGGAGGTGGGAGGATCATTTGAGCTCAGGAGTTCAAGACCACCCTGGGCAATACAAGGTGGAGAGGCTTTTGCTAAAAAAAAAAAAAAAAAAAAAAAATAGCTGAGTGTGGTGGTGCACACCTGTAGTCTCAAGTACTCCAGATGCTGAGGTGGGAGGATCACTTGAGCTCAGGAACTTGAGGCTGCAGAGAGCTAGGTGACAAAATGAGGCCCTGTGGATACATACATGTGGTAAAATATGGGCTAGATCTTGATAATGATATTATGTAATATTTTTAATGTTTATTCATATGCATGCCTATTAATAAAGTAAACCAATGTGTTCTGTATATGATTTAAAAAGAAAACCCAAACTGAAGCTATGTAAGTGTTTTCTGTTAGCCTAAAAATGTTTTAATGAATGATTCATTCATTCTATAAACTTTTTTTGAGGAACTATCCTGGGGTATGTGCTAGATCTTTGCTATCCAATGTGGTAGCCACTAGCCACATGTGGCTATTTAGACTTAAATTTAAATAAATTCAGTTCCACTGGCTACATTTCACCTGCTCGATAGCCATATGTGACGAGTGGCTGCCATGTTGGATAGCACAGACACAGCACTTCCCATCACTACAGGAATTTTGATTGGATAGTTCTGTGCAGCAGATCGTTTATAAGAGATACAGACATAGAAATATCAGTGAAAAGATTGCATACCCTTAAAAGCTCTGCCATGGTAAACATATGTTAGCACCGGAAAGGAAGCAAATACTTTGGCCTGGGAGAGTGTAAGAAGTCCTCTCAAAAGAGATGACCATTAATTTGATCTTAGAAGGTGGTATTTTAAGCTGATTAAGATGAAAGCTTTGAATAGCCCTTTCTATTGTGAAAGGAAGTTAAATCTTGGGATCCCCCCCGACTCCAAATCACTAAAGGGAAAAGTCAAAGTGGGAACTGCTTAGGGCAAACCTGCCTCCTCTTCAGTCACCCCTCTGCTCACTGAGCTAAATGCATACCTGATTGCCTCCTCTGGAAAGGCCAATCAGAAACTCAGCAGAATGCAATCCTTTGTCTCTTGTCTACCTGTGACCTGGGAGTCCCCTCCCTGCTTGAGTTGTCCTGCCTTTGCTTCTAGTTGTCTCACCTTTTCCAGACCAAATCAGTGTTCATCTTACACATGTCGATTGATGTCTCCTGTATCCCTGAAATGTATAAAACCAAACCGCTCTGCCCACCTTGGACGCATGGCAGGACCTCCTGGGGCTGTGTCATGGTTGCTCATCCTCAACCTTGGCAAAATAAACTTTCTAAATTAACTGTGACCTGTCTCAGAGTTGGGTTCACACTACCTTTTATTAGCTATATGTCTTTGGACAAGTTATTTAACATTTTTATTTGTAAAATAGGGAAATAAATAGGATACACCACAAAGTTGTAGAGATTAAATAAGTGAAATCTATAAAGAGCCTGAAACAATGGGCAGCACGTAGTGCTCAGTAAGCATAGATGACTGCTTCAAAGGTGATCTTGGAAATTTATTTGGATGATGAAGGGGGAATCTCACACAGAATGACTGATGGGAGCAATTGCATAGAAATACGAGGAGTTTTTGAAATGAGTTTTAGTAAATAACGGAACGCATTAGGGTTAGAGAGAGTGTTTTGGTGTTATCAACCAAAGAAACATTATCAACCAAAGGTTTAGATGATAATGGCTAGAGAAGTAGGTTAAGTCTATAGGTTGGGGTTTATTTGTTTTTGTTTTTGAGACAGAGTCATGCTGTTGCCTAGGCTGGAGTGCAGTGGAGTGCTCAGGGCTCACTGCAGCCTTGACCTCCTGAACTTAAGTGAACCTCCCGCCTCAGCCTCTCATCTCAGTCTCCCAAGTAGCTGGGACTACAGGTGCGAACCACAATGATTGGTTGGTTTTTAAATTTTTTGTAGAGATGGGTCTTGAACTTGTGGGCTCAAGGAATCAATCCTCCAGCCTTGGCTTTCCAAAGTGCAGCAATTACAGGCATGAACCACCACGCACAGCTAGATTGGGGCTTCATTGTAAGCAGTTTTGCTAAAGAGTTAGAAATATTCCTGTAATCAATATGCCAATTGTTAAGCAAATACATCCTCATTCCAAGTGTGACCTTTCCCTCTAGCTTGTTAGGTCCCAGGATAGGGTAAAGAAATTACCTAAGTCATTTCCATCTGATTTAACCAAAGAGGACAACTTCCCTCCGGATGGATGTTACGTACTAGTGTATGAGCTGGTGCATGCACAACAGAGTAAGACTAGCTGCGTAATTTGTAGGGCAAAGTACAAAATAAAAATGTGGGCTTATTGATCAAAAATTAAGAATTTCAAGATGATAGCGGATCCGTAAAAGCAAGCATGGGGCTCCTCTAAGTGTGGGGCCATTAACACTGAGTCCAGCTTAGTGTTAATAAAGAGGCATGGAAAAAAAGCATGTTAATCACGTAATTTGTCCTATACAACTCAAGAAGAAAGTTTGTGAGATTTTAAAAAATAATCCTTTTTTTCCCCCAGAGAGAATGTGACTGAAAGGGTAAAATTACTGTCTTTCATTTCCTTAGAAAGGGACCATTTGGCTGACAATTAAATTGAGTTCTTCCTTACAAGGAGTAATGTTTTACCTTAGCCAATGTGTCATTATGTACATAATGAATATGGTTCTACAGAATAATTTGAAACATAATGATGAGAAGTGCTGACTTCACTTTGAGAGAGATGCCTAAAAAATTATAAGGTAGTTAGGAAAATATTTATTACTGTCACACTGGAAGGGAGGTCACAAGCCCCACCAGCTTCTGAATGTCTAAGTCCAACCCAGGCTTGCAGGCCTGGTCTCTGAGGTGTGCAAGCTGTGCAGCCTGGGAGGCTCCATGCCTAGAAGGGGTCCGTGCTTGGAGCCAATTATAGCGTTGGTCCCATTCTGCAATGATACTGTAAATCCGCACTTCCTTTAATACCCCTCTGCACACAGCAAATATGTCTTCAGGTGTTTGCATATCAAAGGAATTACATCTGTTGAAGTCACTGAAGGATTACTCTACATTGCTCGCTCTCAGTGGGGCAAATTTGCCCCCAGGGGACATTTGACAATGTCTAGGGACACCTTGATTTTCACAACTGGAGGGAGAGGGGACAGGGCGGGGTGCTGACAACTTGGGGGAGGGAGCAGATTGCTGATATCTGGTGGGTGAAGGCCAGGCCAGCTGCTGGACATCCGACAGTGCACTGGACAGTCTCACACAATGAGAAGTATCTGGCTCCAAATGTTCACAATGTGGAGGTTGAGATACTCTGTTTTAGATTAACTCAAACTTGCAAAAGTGTGCTGCTGAGTGGGAGATGGGGACTCCAAGGTGAGGATGGTGCTGTGAACAGATGGTGTGGGTTCCTGTGAAGTCTCCAGGGAGAACACAGTGAAGGGAAGAGGGTGGCCCTCACATACCTGAGGACGGAAGGTGGGTGATGGGCGGGCAATGTTAGAACTGAGCTCCACAGTCACTTATCCCGCCTCGGGAGGTGGAGAAAGGAGAACAAACAGCATGTGCATTTATGGATAGTGCGAACTGTGATAAGAAGCAAAGGTTGAAATTATGCAACATCGTTGCAGACCTTATGAGTATTTTACTTCCTGCTCTTACTAACCATTACTACAGCTAGATGACAGAGTTCATGCAAAGCTGGCCCTGCTTATCATGAACAGGTCTTAGGAGTAAGCTACTCTGCTGAATTATAAAGAGTCTCAAAAACATGCTCCCTTCCCTCCTGCGTTCTGAAACAATTTTCAGATAAGACAAAAGATCAAAGCAGTTGGAAAAAAACCCTCAAATCTGTCACTGATGGAGTTGTTATTTGAGAAGGTGGCTTATGTCCATGGGCAAGCGTCTTCCTAATATTCAACTCCAGGTCTAAAATGAAGCCCCTCCTAGTCACAGGCTTCTGGGACCTGGATTCAGGTAGAATCAGCTGCTGTCAAATGCACAGTTATAGAGAAGCAGAACAAAGCATTTGCTCCCTGTGGCAGCTCAGACCAGGTAGGGAGAGGAAGGGGTTAGACACGCTCAGTTCTCCTTCTAGTTAACCAATCCCATTCAGTCGCTCCCTCTCTTGTAAGAATGGGGACTACTGCAGGTGGCAGTTATGGAGGATGGGGCTGGGGGAGTGAGGACAGAGCCCTGGAGCGCTGTGCTGGTGGGGCTCCCTACACATGGGAGAGTACAATAGGAATGGGAGAAAGATGCCATCCTGCCCACCTTGCAGACAGGATCAGTGTGCAGTCAGCTACTCCCTTTGGAGAGAGGGGACCCAGCTTGATGAAACCCCTCCTTATTGTCATGAGAACAGAGGGGCATGGGGTTGAGAAAGGAGCAACTAGAAGAAATCCTTGCCATATATGGAACTGCTAAGGTGCACAGGCTTCATTTTCAAAACTCCTCTTGAATAAGCAACTGAAGCTGGGGACCCAAAAGGTGACGCATCACGTCCAGAATGCTAGCTTCATCCATTGAGGGGAAGGAAGTGGCTAAGAATCCAGCCTAAGCACAAGTATGGGAGAGGGAGAGATGGAGTCCCTGCTTCCTTCCACAATATCCCCCAGCACCTCCATAAAACCCAATTCTTTCTTTTTAAAAGCCTGTCATGGAGGGTTAATTCCATCTTGTATATTGGTAAAGGGAGATTGGAAAACAGTATTTTCTACAGGTCTTTATTTCCTTTGTTCTATCAGGTATGCTCACACCATGATAAAGCAAGTCTGAAGGTCTGTCCTGCCGTGTGATATACCCTGGTCTACTCCTGCAGGGAAGCAGCCTTATTCCTCATTCCTCTAATTTCACATATTCTCTCCCTACACTGCTCATGTTGAATATTTTTACAGGGTCCTCCCTGTAGAAACCTGTCCTGATATCAAATATCCTGACTGACTACCTCTTCTACCCTGGATCAATAAGGGATCCCTTTTCTGATTCTCTTGATCCTCCCCTGTTTGATGTCAAGTCTTATGCCCACCAAAACCCCCATCCTTTTCTTCCTTGCGTCTTTGGGAATCTTCATCATTTAGTTCTCTAGCATGCTGTTAGTGTTCTGGCACAAAAACACTAATACCTCTGGTTTTTAGGAACTGGACTGAATCAGTTTTACTTGCTCCCCGTGGGTAGCTCAGATCAGGTAGGCAGAAGACGGGGCTATGCATGTTCCCTTCTCCTTCCAGTTAACCAATTCCATTCAGCCATCCCCTCTGTTGCGAGGTGAGGGGTGCTGCAGGTGGCAATGATGGAGGACAAGGACTGGGGGAGTGAGGACAGAGCTTGAGGGTACTGTGCTTGTGGAACTCCCCTGACATGGGAGAAGAAAAATGGAAAAAAGATGCCATCCCGCCCACCTTGCGAATGGAATGAATGTGCAGCCAGTCACAGCCCTTCATCATGCAGCCTGCAGGAATCCACTTAGAACAGCAATTCCACTGGATGTTTTCTAATGTATGTGTAGGGCATTTATATTCTCTAAAGTTCTCTCTTGAGCAATTCCTTTGAGAGGATATCAAAAGGAAAGATCCTGATATATTGGCTTTAAAAAGTTACATTACTGGTCTGGGCATGGTGGTTCACACCTGTAATCTCAGCACTTTGGGAGGCCAAGGTGGGTGGATCGCCTAAGGTCAAGAGATCAAGACCAGCCTGGCCAACATGGCAAAACAACATCTCTTCTAAAAAATACAAAAATTAGCTGTACACAGTGGCAGGCACCTGTAATCCCAGCTACTCAGGAGGGTGAGTCAGGAGAAACACTTGAACCCGGGAAGTGGAGGTTGCAGTGAGCAGAGATTGCACCATTGCACTCCAGCCTGGGAGACAAAGCAAGACCTGGTCTCAGAAAAAAAAAAAAAAAAAGTTACATCACTGGCCTGCAAGAGACAGAGATTTTAGAGCTCTGCCCTCACCAGATTCGAGCTTTTAATTGTCTTCTCTCTGGAGCTATAAAGATAATGATTGTTGGCAGTAAGAGTTACTGGGTCACCATTATTTGCATCAACTGCCAAGGCACAGCTGCCAGCTCCCTTCCTAGGGCACACAATTCACCTCAGTGCTTACTTTCCCCATTGAGACGCACTTTGGCTGCTCGGACCTATGGACTTCCTTTTAAATATTTTAATTGCTGACTGTAAGTTGTTCTATATAACCCATAAAAGGAACCTCCATGCCAGAGCTCGTGAAGCAGCTAATGAATCCCAAAATAGTGTTTGCACAATAGGAGAATGTCTTCCCTCAGGGCTATTCCTTACATATTCATGTATTTGCCTTTATAGGAAGGACCACGTGGGATTAGCACAGGAGAAAAGCATTAATTGCCTTCCCAAAACAAATATTCCTGTAATAGGTTATATCACATTTTTATTCCTGCTTTCTCCCACCTTTAGTATGTATATTTTGGACCTGCTAAAAATGACCATCTACCCGGGCATGGTGACTCTGTTCTTAGACCTTGTTGTCTAGGGTCCAGTCTGACAAGGACAATGATGACAGAAAGATTGAGCCTTTCGATCTCTGTTGATAACGTTTTGCTGGCTTAAGACCAGTTAAGCAGGTGTATCTCCGTCTTCCACAAGAACGAAATTAGAAGTTTCAAGGTCTCTTGAGGCCTAGGCTCGAAATTAACCCAACATCACTGCTACTCAATGTCTTAGTCACAGAAAGAGACAGGACCCATCTAAATGCAAGACATGGGGAATGTGCCCGCTTCTCTTGTTGGGAGGAGAAGGCCAGTGACATTGCAAAAGACTGCACAGGAGGAATTATTGTCAATATTTTGCAACCAATCTACTCCTGTACCTCTGTTTCCTTTAAGTCTTAATGGAATATGATTTGGTTTGATGCGGTAATTTTTCCACAAAAATTCAAGAGAGTAGAGGGAGAAGTTACATTTGCAAGTAGAAAAGTTAGGCTTTTCTTTTGTCAGGGGATGTGTAAGTTTGTATCTCTTATCTTTTTATTTTGATTACTTGTATATTTTAGTTATCTCTTTTGTTTCATCCAATAGAGACTCACTGATACTCTTCAGCATAATTGGAGGGAATTGGGTGTTATCTGAAGTGCCAAAGAGTTCATATTTAGTGCTCATCTCTTCTGGTGTCCTGCCAACTCTGAAAGTTCCATGATTCTCCACAATTCTGAAAGTTCTGTGATCCTCCTACTTTTGCTGTTGTGGCAATTGGCTTCAGGTTGGGCTGCTTCAGACAGGTGGAAGGGCAGGTAAGTGAACAAGGAAAGTCTTTGAAAAGTCTGTCCTTAGAGACCGCAGTTTCACTTTCTATGCCATTGGCATACGTTTGCGGCTCTCTGGGTCTCATTTGTTATGTCTCATATCTCTCTGTTAAGTGCTTTATGGGATATTCAATTTTTCAGCACCTCACATCAGAGCACCTCCTTGTCCCAGCTTGTCTTTCAAACCCCTGCCACACACCACAAGTCACCTGCCGGCCTGTCGTCTGCTCTTTTGGGAAATGCCCAAGCATCTCTGAAGGGAGTGGTACATGATTCACATTACACGTGCTGGACTTGGCAGTGGCTGTAGGTGTGGCAGATTTTTAAGACATACTTTGTTCAGTAAAGATGAATAACTTTTGGGTGAATTTATTTTTATTAGTGTGTTTGAGAAAGCCAGTCTAGTCTGATTGTAGAATTTGGGTTGCGTTCTAACCCTAAGTCCCAGATTCCACCCATTGTGGGAGGGATTGTCACCTAACATTGCCTGGTGGAGGGGGAGTGAGGGAGAGCTCTGTGGTAACTGTCCCAAAGGACCTGAATCCGTAACTGTCCCAAAGGACCTGAATCCGGGTTCCTAACTCTGCAGATGTCTCCACTTCAAATAATAGAGCCACTCTCTTTACCCACGAAGTCTTAACTTCAAGCTTTGCAGTAGGGAGACTGATTAAGGAAGCCGAAGCCGCTGAATTCTTTTAACATCTCCTTTCTCTTGTTCCCACTCTACAAGAAAGGGTGCTATTTTTCCACACACAATCACACACATCACTAGTGGGCAGAGAAGAAAAGAACTTTTGTGTTTCAAGCTAATTGAAGAAGTATGTGATGGCCTTTAAGGGGAAGGAAATGTTGATGAATCTTTGACTGATGAGGAGGGATCTGTGAACATGACACAGCTCCACCTACAATAAATTCAGAGCCTACAAAGGAGGCAGACAAGCAAATAAAAGTTTGTCCTATAGTACTAGGGATGTGATTAGAAAAGGCCTGCACAGGGTCCCAAAGAGAATAGATGGGTGTGCAACCCAGACTGGGGGATGGTGAGGAAGGTTTGGCTGGGCGAAGGGTGAGGAAGTTTTCTTGGAAGAGTGATTTTTTAGCTAATTGTTGGTGGGAATGCAGCAGTTATTAAGATAGAGGATGGAGAAGGGTGTGTTCCAGGCAGAGGGAAGAGCATTTGTAGTGGCAAGGAAACAAAATGAGCTCTGGAAGGATCTGGTCTGTGTTTTGACTTTCACATTAGGAACTTTCTTTTCTTTCTTTTCTTTCCCTTCCTTCCTTCCTTCCTTCCTTCCTTCCTTCCTTCCTTCCTTCCTTCCTTCCTTCCTTCCTTCCTTCCTTTCTTTCTTTCTTTCCTTCTTTCCTTCTTCTTTCTTTCTTCTTTCTTCCTTCCTTTCTTCTTCTTTCTTTCTCTTTCTCTTTTCTCTCGCTTCTTTCCTTTTTCTTTCTTTTTTTTTTTTGAGATGGTGTCTC
>NW_016806973.1:3907930-3930909 GCF_001698545.2 Rhinopithecus bieti | reverse complement strand
TGTTGCCCAGGCTGGAGTGCAGTGGCCAGATCTCAGCTCACTGCAAGCTCTACCTCCCGGGTTCACGCCATTCTCCTGCCTCAGCCTCCCCAGTAGCTGGGACTACAGGCGCCCGCCACCTCGCCCAGCTAGTTTTTTGCATTTTTTAGTAGAGACGGGGTTTCACTGTGTTAGCCAGGATGGTCTCGATCTCCTGACCTCGTGATCCGCCTGTCTCGGCCTCCCAAAGTGCTGGGATTACAGGCTTGAGCCACCGCGCCCGGCCCCTTTTTCTTTCTTTCTTCTTTCCTCTTTCTTTTATTTCTCTTCTTTCTTCCTCTCATTTATCTATTTATTTTCTTTCTTTCTTTCTTTCTTTCTTTCTTTCTTTCTTTCTTTCTTTCTTTCTTTCTTTCTTTCTTTCTTTCTTTCTTCTTTCTTTTTGAGACAGGGTCTCATGCTGGAGTGCAGTGGTCTGGTCATAGCTCACTGCAGCCTCAACTCCTGGGCTCAAGTGATCCTCCTGCCTCATTCCTTCTGTGTAGCTGGGTCTACAGATGCACACCACTGCCCAGCAAGAGCTTTCTTAAATCAGTGCAAATGTCCTTTGTGATCTGTCACCTAATCACTGCCCCATATCACCTGCCTAACTCTCCTGACACACTTGAGTCTCCCAGAGGACAGGAGCATATGCATGCTCCCACCACAAAGTGGATTTCACAGATGTCTCCTGGAACTTAGATGCCATTCCAGGAAGAAATGGCACAGGCCGAGTGTGGGGTGGATGACAGGGGTAGGGGGTGGAGGGGTAGAGGTTTGAATTGACTGAAAAGTTTACCTGAAGAGATTAAGAAAGCACTGAATTGACTGAGTTTATCCAGGAATTTCCTGATTTCACTCGGTGGAAAGGAAGCTTGGAGTAAAAATTAAATTCTGTTCAGAATAATAAACTTTTTTGCAAACCTGAACATGTGATTTATAAAATTTCTACACACAATATGTTTTCATAAACCAAAAAATAATTTTAAAATGTATTTGAATTCCCCCATCCTTATTAAAAGACTCAGTGAATTTGAACACAGACCTGAAAATGGGAAGGAAACCTATCATTTAAAAAATGTGAAAACTGGCTGGGTGCGGTGGCTGGCGCTGCAATTCCAGCATTTTGGGTGGCCAAGGTGGGTGGATTACTTGAGGCCAGGAGTCCAAGACCAGCCTGGTCAACACAGTGAAACCCTGTCTCTACAAAACATACAAACAATTAGCCGGGTGTGGTGACACACACCTGTAATCCCAGCTACTCGGGAGGCTGAGGTGGGAGAATCATTTGAACCCAGGAGGCAGAGGTTGCAGCGAGCTGAGATTTGAGACTCTGTCTCAAAAGAAAAAAAAAAAAAAGCAAAAACTGAGACCTACACAGCTGAAATGAAATGATTTGCTTAAGGTCATGGGTCAGATGAGCTAGTAATGCACTGAATTTTCTTAACAAATTTTCTTCCATCGATCTTGAAAGTGTAAGAAAGTTCAGTTAGGTTTTTAAGAGAAAGGACTAACCTTAAAATAAGCTAAATTCTAAATGATAATGATAGAGAAATTGAAGTAAAAATGTGGGAATAATCCAAGGGAAAGGATAATTTTTAAGTTATTTTGTAGCTGGATCACTACTCAGTTGAGCTCAGTGCTATGATGGAACAATGAAAGCCTTCTGCTCTAAAGAGGCCTTTCTTTTCTACTACCTATTTACTTTCTCAGAAACACCAACTATATGCTGTGGTTATAAAAACAATAGAATTTAATTACTTTTTTCATCCAAAAAAATTGTGTCAACAGTATCTATCTATAGTTATTGTTTTACTAAATTTCTTAAATCTTTTGTCACATAGTAACTCTTTTCTTTTACTTTGTGAAATTTTGTCCTTGAACTTTAATGTATGTGTATACATATATATAAAATATGTATGTGTGTATAATAATATATGTATTAAATATCACATATATTATATGTATTATATGTCACATATATATAAAATATGTTTTGGATTAGAAGGCCTTTGAGGTATCTGGTTTTTATTCTGTGCTACTCTTTCTTAATGCTCTTGATTCAGTGATTTGGAAATAGGTGGTGAAAAAAATTAGTGCAACTGAGTCACTCCATGACCTTCATTAAAAAATAAAATAATGAGACACACACAAAGTGTTTTATTCCAGTGAATAATAATCACACTTTAATATAATAACAAACATAAAATACATTAAAGTTAGAACACTACTTTGATAAGACAATCATACTCAAGCTGAGATACAAGGTACAGATATACTGAAATTGTAAAGTGTCCATTTTAATGTTTGATATTTACTTCTTTTATTGGCACAAGACTAATAAGATACATGTGTTGCATTACTCTTACAATCTAAGACTTTTCCTCTAGCTCAGGGAAAATACTGGTGGAAACCTGTTTTACCCAAAAGCAGCTTTAGCATCTGTTTAACCAGGTTATTCTGTAATAAGAACTCCATTTAATGCACATTATCCATTACAAATGTGTGAGATATTCTATACAACACACATTTAAAGGTCCTTTTCCACATAGAAGACATTGTTTAGTGAATATGCTACAGCTTTATTTCTATGTTTGAAAATCTCAACAAATGTTTTAAATCACAACTGCTTTTTTTTTTTTTTTTTTTTTTTCCTGCCAAAATGCAAGCTTAGTGATCTGGGGTCATGTACAGTCATAATTTATTTTCCCATAGTCTGGAAGTTAGCCAAGAAGTCAGAAGAAAATAAACCCTGGGTTGTTGAAAATAGTGGCCAAAATATTTACTTTATCAAAATTTAATAAATCTATAAAACTCACCCAAAGTTGCTTTTGTTTTACAAGGAGTAGTATGTTGATTATCTTATTTCTAAAATCATTATAGACCCTGAATTACAAAAAAGGCATAAAATTTTATTATGTTTTCTATTGCACTCAAGTATAGTTAAAGCTGAAGAGAATAAACATAGTATTTACCCTTGCAGAGGACCAGCTTAGGAATATCTTCTTTTATACAATACTCTCTCTTGCTATTACCTGCAAATACAGTATATTCTAAATCCTTGTTTGTGTAAAAAAAATTAGAAACAGTGCGATTAAGTTCTCTATATACATTTTTTAAGGTCTCTAAATGTGTTAAGTGGCACCCACTCTTTAAAACTCCACAATTTGAGTTTTAACTTCCAGTTTTTTCATATCCTTGGACTGATTTGATGATCCCTGGAATATGATCCAGGGCCTCTTCATCAATTCGATATGTAGTTCATTTTCTTAAGCCCAGCTATCACTAGCTGTTGACAATTTCTGAAATGGAAGAAGGTTGGAGTAATATGCATATAACAGTCTTGATAAGAGATCATCAGGGGCTACTCCTGAGAAGGAGGCAGTCTTCAAATAGCCTTAGAAGGTGTGTAATGTTCTAAATATCTCAGGGTGAGAGGGCAGTACTGACCTTTCATCCTATCACTTTTCTGTAACAGGTCCATGTACTATGGAGAAAAGAAGTGACTTGTGAGTCCTTTGCTGGAGGCAAGGCAGTGGGCAATTTATCTTTATGAAGTGGTCATTCTAATGACCAGTGGACATTCAACATAGTGGATTTCCTGAATGAGCATCATCTTGGTTTCAGAAAGCATATTAGTTGCTCTTTGCTAAGCCATACTCATATTTGATGTCAATATCAATAACAAGTTAGCCAATTACAATAGCCAAAATTAAAATTTAACCCATTAGTTGAAGAATATAGACCTTTATAAATAGAATATGAATAACTTTACTAAGAGTTTTATTTCTTTCCAATCTGAAAGAAAACATACAATAGAGACTTTATTATTTTTTTCCTAAATCAACAAGAGGGTATATTGAAATAACAAAAAATAGATATTATAAATATGCTATAATCCAAAGACAGCATATATGATAAAACAATAGCACTAACTAGTACACTTAAAACGAAAATTGATATTTTACTGCTTCCCTGGGTGATCTCATACTCACTTTTAGCCTATCTTTAGTATATTTTAATATGAACTATTCCTTAAGCAAAAGAAATAGAAATTTTGATTTTTCAAGGTATTTAGAATTATTTTACTGTTTTATCGATACTGTAAGAAATTCTTCAGTAATGTTGGCAGCTGGAGCTGTGGGATAAGGTGCAATCTTGGTTTTCCTATGTAGCTTCGGATACAGAGTCGGCAAAGTTGGTAAAGAGATCTTGGGGTAGCTACAAGAAGACATGAAACTATTTGTTAATTAAAATAGAAATGAATTTTTTATGTTGTAAGGGACATAACATAAAGCCATAAAACTGTAATGCTTTGTAGTAAACCTAGGATAGTATGACCACTATACTAGGGAAATTTATGTAAGCAGTTATATTGCTTTTATTTGTAAGATCTTATTATAATTGAGATATATTCCACATATGTTCTTTAAAACATTATCGTCCTCAGGCTTAGGAAATAATTGTTGAATTTAAAACCTCAGAAACAAAGTCAGCTGTTTGAAGGAGATATAAATAAAAAGTCCTGAGAAGTGTTATGCACTAAAAGGAGAAATTTTAAAATTAAGTTTAATATGTATGCTAAAAGAAATATTACAGTCCTTGGACCAGGCTTAAGAAATCTTATTTTAGAACAAAAGTCTTAAATGTAAAAATATTTACTAATTTTATTTTTATAATATGTCATAGAAGGTTCGTGCCCTTATAAAACGGGGCATGTTCCAAATAGAAATCAGCAGATATGATACCAGAACTACATATAATGCATCACCGAAACTAATTGAATAGATTTAACCAAAGAAATATGATAGTTTAGGTAAGAAGAAAGAGAAAATCAAAATTATCATGATATCTTTTTTTTTTTTTTTTTGAGATGGAGTCTCACTTTGTTGCCAGGCTGGAGTGCAATGGCGTAATCCCGGCTCACTGCAACCTCCACCTCCCAGGTTCAAGCGATTCTCCTGCCTCAGCCTCCTGAGAAGCTGAGATTACAGGCATATGCCACCACGCCCAGCTAATTTTTGTATTTTTAGTAGAGACAGGGTTTCACCATGTTGGCCAGGGTGGTCTCAATCTCTTGACCTTATGATCTGCCCGCCTTGGCCTCCCAAAGTGCTGGGATTACAGGTATGAGCCACCACGCCCAGCCGATATCTTCTTTATAGATAAAACTTAAGTTAAAAATTATTTACTTTCACAAATAATATTCCACATTTTATGCCATTGTTACTTACCATGCCAACAAAAACTCTCTCACTTTCGTCTATTTTAGGCAAATATAGTTTTGTTTTTGTAAGTTTCCACATGTATTTTTCTTACCTTCATGTTGAAGCAGTATTCTTTCCACCATACTGCTGGACGTAGCTACATCTATAGGTCGCAGAAGCTCTGTATTTTTGGCATTGGTATCTGCTCCAAATTCTAGCAGTAAGTTTACAATTTCTGTGCTGAATTGTTGGGCAGCAGCATGTAATGGAGTATCCCAATATTTGCCTTTCTGTACATCAGCACCTACGTGTAATAGGGAGTGAAGATAAATATACATAAAAATTATTAAATAAGCCAGTTGCCTCAGTGGGGGTAGAAAAGGAAAGGCAATAGAGGAAGGTTACTAAGGGGACTTCAACTCTATTTGTTATGAGTTATTTCTTTATATATATATACATATATATACAGTATTTATATACACATGTATGCCTCATATGTACATAAACATCTATATAAACTGGGCACATCTGAATAGGAGAGGGTACATACATTTGTTATGTTACTCTCTGACACTTTTCTTTATGCTTGAACTATCATAATACAATTCTTTTTAACTTTTAAATGATCCCCAAAGTAATCATATTAACTAATATTATAAAGAGTGCACAATTAAAGTTCATTCATTTTTATTTTCATCATGGTTGATTGCTTTTAGAATTATTCAGGTGCTTATTTCTATTATTCTTTTCATTTATTTAAGGCAATGAAGCTCTTTGGTTTTCTTGGGAAACTCATGAATATGTGAGCTATTTAGGTAAAATGTATATAGATTTTCCTGCCATTTCTCACTTATGTAGTTTAAGTCAATAAGTATATAAAGATATTGAGCCTTTTAAATCAAAAGGTACATTGATGATAGCTGCATGAAAGGCAAGTTTTTAAAAATGCTTATGTTAAAATACAGCCTACATGTTAAATTACATATTGCATACTTACTTTATCCTAGTGCAAAGCCTGGCACGTGGTGGTCATTCAATGCGTTTGTAATAAATAAATGCTGTTTAGTACTGTTAAAAATAACCATCCCATTTTCTGGTACATAAATGGTTACAACACCAGAAATGTCTACCAATAAAAATGCATAAGTTCTTTTCAACTCTGTTTTCCGATACTATCTTTAAAACTAACGATGTCTTTATGAGGCAGTACACTTTAAGTGTCCCTTTAGGGCCCTTCTGCTCCTTTCAAATTTCAATAAATGTAATCATTTTCAATATTTTTAAAACACATATAAAATGTTTAGTGAAAAAAATGATATTCCATAACAACATTTCCATAAAGCATAAACTTTGTTGGTTATGTCAATTTTATGGAAGAAAAGGGCCTGAAAATAACAATCAATCAACAAATACTATCAGTACTTTTTCCATATATATATATATATACATAGAGAGAGAGAGAGAGAGAGAGAGAGAGAGAGAGAGAGATGGAGTCTCATTCTGTCACCCAGGCTGGAGTGCAGTGGCACAATCTCGGCTCACTGTTACCTCTGCCTTCTGGGTTCAAGTGATTCTCCTGCCTCAGCCTCCCGAGTAGCTGGGACTACAGGCACGTGCCACCACGCCTAGCTAATTTTTGTATTTTTGGTAGAGACAGGGGTTCACCATGTTGGCCAGATGGGTCTCAAACTCCTGACCTCAGGTGATCCACTTGCCTAGGCCTTCCAAAGTGCTGGGATTATAGGCCCATATTTTTTAAAACCCAGTATAAAATGTTTGGTGGAAAGAATAATATTCCTAGCAAACGAACGAAAGGCTCTAAAGCAGGGGTGTCCAATTGTTTGGCTTCCCTTGGCCACATTGGAAGAAGAATTGTCTTGGGCCACACATATAATACACTAACACTAATGACAACTGATGAGCTAAAAAAAAAAAAAAAAAATCTTATAATGTTTTAAGAAAGTTATGAATTTTTATTGGGCTGCATTCAAAGCCATCCTGGGCCACACGGGGCCCATGGGCTGCAGGTTGGACAAGCTTGCTAGAAAGCATAAACTCTATCGATCATACAAAATTCACGGGAGAATACAGCCAAAAAACAACAATCTGTCAATGACTATTAACAGAACTCATGTCTAAGACGGAGTAGGTATAATGAGAATGAAATAGTAGATGTAGACCCTGCTTGCAAGAAGTTTCTCAGTTAGGTAAGATAATGTGAGTAGTGCATAAAAGGGCTACTAAAAATAAAGGTCAGTATATATCAGGGATCAAATGACTCTCATAAACAATAAATAGCATAGAACTCCATTTACTCATTTTATTTGTCTTCTAAACATCTATCACATGAGAGGATGAGAGAGAGGAACCATGCTAGAGAAAAGAGGAATGGCAAAAAAGGTGTGATCCAAATCCTAACGGGACTCTGAGTCCTATGGTGAGTGGGACCACTACGGTCTCAATGGGTTAGAAATGTTTTTCAGGGACTAAAGCTGAACTTACTTGAAACAAACCTTGAGGAATTGATTTCTTTCAAGCAAGTGGAAAAGGGCAGTAAGTCTTTTCAAGTAAGCAGGACAAAAAGTACAAAGTCTAGAAAAGTGCATGAGTTTTTAAGGTTAGCAGAAGATGAGCTTGTCCAAGCAGTTACTATCCTGAAAATTTCTTTTGATGGATTTGTTCCAAGATATATACATACTTGGCAACATCATATTCAATCTTGAGGATCCTAATTTTATGACCTAAAAGTAGAGCTTTCAGACTCCATTACATACCCATATGTCTGCTAATGCAGGGCATGCAAAATACAGAGATTATGTATCTATCTGTGAGCTGGGAAGCCAACTTCTCAAGAATGAGGTTCTTTTTATTGGTTCTCTATTCATGTGTGAAAATGCTTACAATAAGAACATATTTAGCAATGAGATCTAATTTTCAAAGATGCTCATTTAGAGAAATAAATAACTGCTTGTGTGTATGGACAGAACGGAAGATGTTTTAAAGGAAAATACCAGCATAAAGAAGCTTCCAGATGCAATGGAATTGCTGTGACATACAAGCTACATAGAGAGGAGTTCCCAAATGAGGAATGTCTTGGTCAACGTCTATGCCCCAGGATATCAGGATGTCAAGACATTCATGGTGACCTGCCAACACAAAGTAGAGGATTTTACTTAATGCCCATCCACCCCGCACGCCTCACTCCAGGCTTGCCCTATGGTATCATTCACAGAAAGATCAACAGAGCACTGCAGGTTGCTAAAGAAACTTTCTCCCCTTGTCACTTAATCCCAGAACTAAGTTACCTTTACTGGCGGCCTCATGCATGGGGGATGGAAGACATGACTCCAGCTGGGCTTTGGCACCATACTCCAGAAGCAGCTCTGCACAGCTTGGACTGCCTTGGGAGCACGCATTGAATAACGGAGTCACACCATCTATTGTGATTGCATTTACCTAAACCAAACCAAAATATCCAAAAATAAGATTCATAAGTCATACATGATTAACTGACTTAGTTATGCATTTTCAAAAGGTATGTGATCGGCTAACAGAAATACTTGGGAAAATGTGCACAGTAAATATGACCAAGTATATTTTGCTTTTACGCATTAACAAGGAAAGCTGTAAAACAGACAGAAATATGATGTGGCAGATAATTCATTGGAATGGGCATAAAACTAGCAGAAATCATGAAAAAAATGCATGCTCAAATAGCAAATAAGCTCTAATTCAATGATTAGATACTTTTCAGTAAGAATAAACATGAAGAAAAAAGTGTAATGATGTTGAAGTTGTAATGAAGCCACATTGCTAGTTTAAAGTGGTAAAATTGGTAATTCTATTTCTGAGACTTTATTTAAGGAAAATCATCCAAAAGATGGGCAAACATTATAGACCTAAATATGTTCATCGACTGCTATTTAGAGTCATGAAAGTAGGAAATAACGTAGAGAATAGTCTATATTATGATGCAGCATGCTACCCATTTATGCAATGATTGGAAATCCTTTTCAGAGTGCAATAAGAAGGCTAAGGAATTCAAGAGCTTTATTTTATTCTGTTATTTTGAAAATTACCGAGAATGAAGGGAGGAAAAGTAAAATGAGAACTCTGTTGGATTCTCTCTGTCAGTAGGTGTTGAATTATTAATGTTTTGAAAGATACTTACATTAGCTCCTGCTTCCAGCAGAGTTCTGGCACATGCCACGTGATCTCCAAGGCAGGCTTCGTGCAATGGGGTGACATGGTCTAAGGTTACTGCATTTACATTATAACCCTAAATGTGACATAATTGTGAAAGGTGAGCAAAGAGTTATATACTTAAAAAAGCATCTATATTGATGTCACTAGAGTGATATATTGTAGAGATTAAAGAATCTCAGGCAAACCAGTTTCCAGTTTAGCAGGATAGGCCAGTTCAAATGCCATAGGGTCAATCTGTTGTCCGGACTCCTTAGCCCTATCACTGTGGCCCCACCATGCCTGGACCCAATAATGCCTTCAGTATGGGGTTCAATAGATTCTGGCACATTTTCTTTAAATGTTGCTTTCTTAATAGTTTTTGTCCTTATTTTGTGCTTTGTTTTGTAGAATTAAACACTCCTTTTTATTTTGTAGAATTAAAGACTTTTTTTTTTTTTTTTTTTTCAGATGGAGCCTCGCTCTGTCACCCAGGCTGGAGCGCAGTGGCTCGATCTCGGCTCACTGCAAGCTCCGCCTCCCGGGTTCCCGCCATTCTCCTGCCTCAGCCTTCCGAGTAGCTGGGCCTACAGGCGCCCGCCACCACGCCCGGCTAGTTTTCTTGTGGTTTCAGTAGAGACGGGTTTCACCATATCAGGGAGGATGGTCTGGATCTCCTGATCTCGTGATCCGCCCGCCTCAGCCTCCCAAAGTGCTGGGATTACAGGCGTGAGCCACCGCACCCGGCCGACTTGTTTTGATTGAGGCTATAAAATTACAGGTCAGTCAAGAGTGGGAGAAAAATACTCTATACTATAGTAAACAGTTTTGTGAACTTTTGTCCCTAAATAGGTATGATGAAGTTGTGTGCTGGTGGTTAAGAACTCTGACTATAAAATCAATTAGACTTGGGTTTGAAGCGTGGCTCCATCATGAATAGTTTTAATTTGGACAAATACCTTAACCTCTAAATTTGAAGATTATCATGAAAATTAAATGAGATGATGCATGTAAAGCAATTATTATTATAATGCCCAGTGTATGAAAACATTATTTTATTGCAATTATTCAATCAAAACTAAGGAAACACTTTTTCACTGTATTCCAATCAAACTCAAAATATCACACTGAAATAATTAAATACTGTTAGGGTGTGAGTTTACCTTCCTGATATCTTTGGTATTTCATTGTCTATTTACAATCATACTAAGTACTGTAACAGGTAGAACCTCAAAGCCAAATCCTCATAACATACTACAGATCACCAAAATCTGTAACACCAATATAGACATGAAGAATTTTTAAATGAAGGCAAGAAATATTAATCCTTTCAAAGATTTCGAGTTGGCTAGCCAGCAGTTAGACTTGGGAAGCTAATCCCACATGGCCACACACTAGAGGCACCGGATGGCAGAAGCACCTGAGAAGGTTGAGACTCCCTTTCGCATCAGGCTCTGGGGACAGTGTCTCGTGATTCTTGGCTGAATTGTCAGTAGATTAGAGACATACACTGAAAAATATCCTAAGACAGCTCTTCTTCAAAGAACTGCATGGCCCTTTCTGAGGAATTACCCTTTAGAAATTGTTGATCCCTTTTCAGTGCTTATTTTCCTCCCATCAAGTGATGAACAAAACAAAATAGTCATATGGTTATCACAGAACTGGAAGACCCTAAGGAAGTGTCTCACTCTACAGACGAGAAAAGGTGGCTCAGGTAGGTTGTGGTTCACTTCAAGTGCCAGCCTAGGATCCAGGTCTTGGGACCCAGGCAGTGCTGTTTAAATTGGGCAACACGACCTTTCCCCTTTCCCTTCTTCGTAGCCATCTGAGACTGTACTTTCTCTTTGAGACTGGGAAACACTAGCACATGACTTCCAGATCTGGGTATGCGTTTGATTTTTTTTTTTTTTTTTTTTTTTTTTTTTTTTGAGATGGAGTCTCATTTGCTCTGTCACCCAGGCTAGAGTACAATGGCATGCATGAACTTGGCTCACTGCAACCTCTGCCTCCCGGGTTCAATTGATTCTCCTGCCTCAGCCTCCCGAGTAGCTGGGATTACAGGCCCTAGCCACCATGCCCAGCTCATTTTTGTAGTTTTAGTAGAGATGGGGTTTCACCATGTTGGCCAGGCTGGTCTCGAACTCCTGACCTCAGGTGATCCACCTGCCTCCGCCTCCCAAAGTGTTGGAATTACAGGCGTGAGCCACTGTGCCTGGCTACTTTTTTTAATTTTTTTATTTTTAGTAGAGATGGGGTTTCACCATGTTGGCGAGGCTGGTCTCGAACTCCTGACCTCAGGTGATCCACCTGCCTACGCCTCCCAAAGTGCTGGAATTACAGGCATAAGCCACCGTGCCCAGCCTGGTTGTGCATTTGAAATACATCAGAAGCTTTAAAAAAAAAAAAATACCCAAGCCAGAGTGCTTTCTGTTTCAATAAGGATTTGTGTTTTTCATTTTTCCTCTGGTGAGTCTGCTGAGCAGGCAAGTATAGAAATGGTTGTCCTGTAGTTTTGTTAGGCAGTTCCCCAGAGCATATCACAGATTGCCATAATGTAAAAAAAGATTGCTTTGGCATCTGATCTGATGACTTCTTTTTGGATATTTTATTACTGAACTAAGTCTGTAATTAGCTGTACAATTGTGCAGAGTTAAGCATATTTAAAAAGCTTAATCAATAACACATAAATCCAATCATTACTTCCTTAAATGTCTATCGATGAACAAACATGCTGTTTGGGAAATTTAAAATACTAAGACATACAATTATATCAAAATATTTATAAAAGAAGTTTCAAAGATAAGTGAGAAACTATTGACTTCTCCGACATGAGTTAAAATAAAAGAGCAGAAGTAAAAATCAAGTAGTTTTATTATATTTGGATTGATTTGTTTTGACCATGTTCTATGCACACGGAAAGGGGGTATATTTTAAACTATGTGTAATATATTACCTGTGATAATAATGTTCTCAGAGCAAGAAGGCGACCTTGACTTGCGGCTTCATGTAGTGGTGATCGATCTGCCCAGGAACCTGTCAAAAAAAAAAAAAAATAGAAAACAAAAATTTGTGAGTCAAAGTGATTACTAGTAGACACAATAAATTCCAAGGTCACATAAATTATTCACACGCAGTTCTCCACAGGCTGACCCAGATACTTATACTGTATATTAGGAAATTTGACTCTTATTGCAGGAACCAGATAGGCAGTTCCCAACATGAGCCACGATGCATGCTCTGAAATTGACCTACCCCAGACTTACTGTGCCTTTTTAAATTTTTTTTATTTTTGTTTATAGATGGAGTCTCACTCTGTTGCCCAGGCTAGAGTGCAGTGGCATGATTTCAGCTCAGTACAACCTCTGCCTCCCAGGTCAAGAGATTATCCCGCCTCAGTCTCTTGCGTAGCGGGGACTACAGGCGCACACCACCACGCCTGGATCAGTTTTGTATTTTTAGTAGAGACAGGGTTTCACCATGTTGGCCAGGCTGGTCTTGAACTACTGACCTCAAGTGATCCGCCTGCCTCGGTCTCCCAAAGTGCTGGGATTACAGGCGTGAGCCACCGCGCCCGGTTTACTATGCCTTCTGAATTATCTGCACTCACTATTACCCCTAGTGAACCTCTAGTAATGTTTTTCTTCCTGATTTTATGCTTGGCTGGCCTAGAGGTCTTAGTTCCAGAGGGAGGAATACTTCCGCCCAGAGATACAACAATGATTCCATTGCCATGGAAGCTGAGAATGAGCTCCTCCTGCCTCTGAGTCAACAGGCTAAGAAGAAGGGAGTTATGGTGTTGACTGGGGTGACAGATCCAGACTTCCATGGGGAAACTGGACTAGTACCCCACAATGGAGCTAAGGAAGAGTACGTCCAGAGTACAGGAGATCCTTTAGGGCATCTCTTAGTATTATCATGCCCTGTGAATAAGATCAAAGGAAAATCACAACACCCAATCCAGGCAGGACTATGAATGGCGCAGCAGGAATGAAGGTTTGGGTCATCTTGCCAGATAAAGAAGTATGACAAGCAAGGATGCTTGCTGAAGGCAAAGGGGTTATATAATGGGTAGTAGAAGAAGGTAGTTGTAAACACCAGCTATGGTCACGTGACAAGTGACAGACATGAGAACTATAATTGTCATGAGTACTTTCTCCCTATTTTGTTAAGAATGTTAACATATATTAAGCAAATTTATCTTTATTTTCATTCCCTTTTTATTCCTTTATAGGTAACATAAGATGTACTAATTTTTTAAATCATGAGATATCAGGAAAGGAGTAAACATCATCCCAGAACTTTACCTCTTCTTCTGGAGAAGGGATTAGTGCGTTTTCTGTTATTGTCAGGATAGTAATATTATATCTGGTGGAACCATTACCTTGTTGTTGCATTTGTTTTGGAGATTATGTGGCTTAAGGAGATGCATGTAGGAGCCACATTGACAAGGGGTGGATTAGTGATGGTAAATTTCAGGTGTCAACTTGACTGAATTAAAGAACACCTAGAGAATGGGTAAAGTACTGCTTGTAAGTGTGTCTGTGAAGGTGTTTCCAGAGGAGATTGTCTTGTGAGTAGGTGGCTGAGTGGAGAAGAGCTTCTTGCAGTATGGATGGGCACTATCATATGGTTGGCAGCCTGGAAAGGACAAAAAAAACCTCTCCTGGAGTTGGGACACTCTCTTCCTCCTGCCCTTGGACATCAGAACTCCAGGCTTTCTCTGACCTTCAGACTCCAGGACTTCAGCGGCCCCCTGAGTTCTCAGGCCTTTGACCTCTGACCGAGAATTACATTGGCTTTCCTGGTTCTGAGGCTTTGGTACTTGGACTGAGCTACGCTACCACATTCCAGGGTCTCCAGCTTGCAGACAGTCTGTCGCCAGACTTATCAGCCTCCAGTCATGTGAGCCCATTCCCCTAATAAATCTCATCTCATATATCTACATCTTTCTCTGTCTGTCTATGTATCTATGTATCTATGTATCTATGTATCTATCTATGTATCTATCTATCTATCTATCTATCTATCTATCTATCTATCTATCTATCACCTGTTTGTTCCGTCTCTCTGGAGAACCCTGACTAATACACCTAACAGAGAAGAGGAGAATTAGGGTCACCAGATCAGCCACAAACAAGTTCTTTTCATGGTTTTTCACATTGAACCCCTCCTCTCAATTTTGTTTTGTCCTTTTAGCAGAAACAGCAGCTTGAATGCCCACCTCGCCACACTCCCAGCTCCTTCTACTATTTCCTGTGGTCCCCGCACCTCAGCTTGCCCAGACTCTGCGGTGTAGGGGCTGCAACATGTTGCCATGGAGGGCAAGTAGCTGAGCCCCACGTCTGAAGTGAAGCATGAGCACTGCTTCTGCACCCAAGCTCTCCTGAATGACTCTCAACAGTGTCCTAGTGGTTAAGCATTCTGTTGCCTGTTGCTATAAAATGAGTATCACCATTGTGATAAGGAAAGACCTCCCAGGCAGCTAATTATCTCCCCTGCAGTAAAATCACTCTGCATAAACCAAAAGGCAAAACAAAGAAGACAATGCAGTCAGGGCTAGGAGCATCAGCTCTGGAGTTAGACCATACGACTCTCTAAATCATTACATTTCATCTAGATTTCATTTCCTCGACTTGAAGATGGAAATAATAATTGTATATACCTCAAGGAGATATGAGAAACTAAATCAGATAATATACATTGCGCTTAGACTAGCGTATGTACATAGTAAACACCATTCAACATTACCTGCTATTACCATTACTTGTAAGTCAACAGAGAGAAGAGAGACTCTGCCTGCTTTCCCTTAGGATTTGTATTTCTGAGAAAATTCTGTAATAGTACCAGACACAAAGCGATTGATAACTGGTAAATGACTTCTGCCCTCTGCACCAGGCTGGAGTAACAATCTTAATGTTGAGAAAAAACAACTTATTTAATGATAACATGATTGCCTAAATAAAAGCAGAGAATGCTTGCACAGTCCTCACCATACGCCAGGTCCTGCCCTGGTTGTTGGGCATAAATTTACTTGTTTTATCCTCACCCTGATCCTTTGAGGTGGGCGCTATTATTATCTCTGTTTTCCAGGTGAAGAAACTGTGACACGCAGAAGTTAAATAACTTGCCTAAGGTCACACAGCTAGAAAGGGGTGGATGTAAAATTGAAACTGCAGCTTCCTACCTGCAGTGACAATACTTTTCACTTGTTGAGAGATAGTAATCCTATCTCGCAACACACACACACACTCTCTCTCTCTGATGCGCAGAGTATGTGAAACGCTTTAGCCAATGGTAACAGCATACATCTCTCTGAGACATTTTGTTCCTGTCATTGATTTCATTACTGTATTTTCCTTCTAACACCCCTCCAAAATAAAACCCTTCAATCTAAATAGAAGTTTTATTTCATTGTATTCTTAGCAAAAGTAGGCTGTTGCTTGACAAGATAAAGTTTACTGAAACAAGATACCATAGCAAGAGTACAGGAATGTTGTAATCCATTGTAAGTAACAAATTAGGGAGGCAAAGGCTAACTTTGATTCTAAGTTTTAGCAAGATCTTTTTAATTTAGTGGGTTGAAAATTAAAAGTACTTTTCTCATTCTTGGGTTCTGTTTCTTAGATAGGGAATTTCTATTGTCTACCCAGTCTTTATTAATCATCTCTTATTATTTTAAAATATAATCTGTTTCATTCTGATTCCTTTTCAGCAAATTTATTCTACTCCCTGATTTCAATAGAAAAAAAGACAATGACAATTAAGTCTTATCACATATTTATAAGAAGAAAAGCAATTCCTGGAGTATGTCCCTGAAATGATAGAACTCCCAGCCAGTTTCTTGCACTGGTGTTTATCTTGAATTACAGAATAACAATAATTGAGGTTTACAATTAAAGATGTTACAACTCCCAAAAGAAGACTAATGTATACTTTCTCTCTCAATAACAGATATAAGTTTCCATCTAGTGTTATTTCTCACTTATCTAGAAAAGTTAGTAAGCCAGACACATAATTCTTTTGAGTTTTCATTTGCAACAAGTTACTGTGATTAGCAATACTGTGTATTACTTCTTTCTACTGTGTGACAGCTCTATTCTATATTCAAGGCAGAATTGCAATAATGCACACCAATAAATATTTTTTGGTAGGACAAAAATTGGTGGCAAAGTAATAACTTCTACGAAATTGGAACATTATATTATCATTAGGTAAAATGCAAACATCATCGTCACAAATAATGTTCTTTTGGGGAAAGCATTTTGCCAGTTCCAGCTTCTAAGATGAAATCTGATGCTTTAAAAATCAGAGACCTCTGTTTGTATCATCATTAAACAACATGATTGCAGAATGAAATTCTGCAGAGCTTCAGAACATATATCAATTTTTTGTGAACACTTATTTAAGAAAATATGAAAATTATAATACTAACTTTGCAAATAGATTGCATATGTGAAGCCACTTTGTTCAGTTTAATCAGCAAAGCAATAATAAATCAATAAAAATTTTAGTAATCAATGCCTAAATGTGTTTAGATTTAAATAATCACTCATAATATTTACAATGATCAGTTTCTCTCTTGTATAATAGTATATTTAATTATCCTTAATTTATCTCTTAAACACAGGTGGCGAATTATATGGTGTCGACCCATTATCCCTGCCTATTTTTCCACTGTCACTAGCTAACAGGACAATTAAGCAGATGTTGAATAAAGCTAACAATATTTGTAGCTGAAGGGTACTTGATGTTTCTTCCAGCCAGCTCTTCTCCCTTGCATACTAATGTGTTTGTTCATCAAAAAGATTGTATTAGTCTTCTGAACAATTTCGGGGGGGGAGAAAGAGAGAGGGAGAAGGAAAGGATTATTTAGAAAGCAGGCCACATCAGGGACAAAATAAAAAAATGTAAGTATCCAAATCTCATCCCCCAGTTTCCCCCCAGGCTGTCACTTAGCTTTCTGGCCCCACTGCCATTTTCTTCATCATCCAAACCTAAGTCCATCAAGATAAGGAGAGAAAAAAAAAAATTGAAGCCAGATATTATGTATGTGCACTTGCTATTATTTCTATTAATAGGACCTCCTTTGGCATGAAAAAGCTGAACGTCATCGTCATCCTCAGAAACGAGTTTTGAATGTTGGATGAGGGAGCCCTTGGCCCATCATGCAAGAATGAAGCACATGCTATCATTTCATGAACTGAGCTCTGCTCACCTGCAAAGGACCTTGCAATCTCTCACTATTCCTTGAAGAAGGGGGATGGGAGTGGAGAGCAGAAGGAGAAGAAGAAAATAGAGAGTAGGAGGAAGTGAGAAATGGGATCGAGTGTAGGAAAAAGGCTGAGGGGCGGGGCAGGCCTGGATTGGCACCCCAGCTTAGGACAGTGGCCTTTAAAAAGTCGTCTAACCTCCCGGAGGTTTTGTTTCCTCATCAAATGAGAAAAGCACAATCCATGAAGCAGGATTGAGGGAGGATTAGAAATGAGCATGTTAAGTGCCTGCTCTCTAAATGCAGAATAAATAATAACTAGCATTATTGGCTAAACATAAGCTGGTAAATGGGGGATATTTTAATATGAGTTTTAGGGAACAATATTTCCCCACAAGATAGGGAAACTCAAGTAATAAATAGCATCACTTATTGACTAAAATATTTTTCTGCATTGTTACCTTAATTAAATGACATAAAACAATTGAGTGATTTATAAATATATATAAGCCAAGAACCAACAGCTGCTGTTACATTTTTTTCTTTCTGAAATAAGAAATAAAAACTGAAGCTGTATCAATCTATTACAGAAGTAATTTCTGGAACGTGTACACCACTCAATGAAAATGAATCTTACTTGTTTTGAACTGTGTATTTATTTCACTGTAATTTATTTTCTTATAACTCCTTAGAATAATTTATGTAATTAATCTAATAACATGAGAATCAAAGGTACTACAATGTATATCACCTTCCAATTTCTGTATGAACTAAGTTTTCACACCTTGTTTTTCCCCTTCAAAATCCAAAATTTAGTAACTACAGATTTCTATTCAAATATATTTAATATTAAATATCTTATCTTTCAATATCAGTATGCTTTATATCAGAGAGATTTATGAGCCATCTCAAGACCAAACAAGATATAAATATCTTTATGTACAACTACGTACTAATTTTATAATTGTGTTAGACTTTCATTGAGTGTCTAAGATAAAAGCAATGCAACCCTTACTTTAAAAAATGTGTAATTTAACTCTTTAGGATAAATTATTCAGTGTGAAATTGTTTTATAACGTGTCTGTAACTTTCACCACGCTAATCAAATTCCTAGTTATTCTCTCTCTGTAGCTACACAGGAGGTGGCTCTGACTATATTTAGAAGCAACTCTTGTTCCCAGACATCTGGTATATAATTTACAGAGAGAGAGCCTGCCCTGTTTTGTAAACACCACATTGCTAGAGAAAAACACTCACGTTTTTATATCTATGCGATTTTGTAAGGTTTGATACCATACCTAAATCACCATCTCCCCATGGTACTTCACACCAGCCACTGTCGAGGTAAATCCGACTCATGCTTTTTTTTTTTTTTTTTTTAATCAGCAAGAAAAGAAAAAATCACTTGTCATTTGCTAGTTCTGTTCGGCCATTTTAAGGAGCTCCAAGCTCCTTGTAATATGACCGTCAGCCTCCAAAAAGAAAAAAGCTGTTGAAAAGTTGATTTATTTTCAAAATTGCTTTTTCTTATCGATCACTTCTCTTTACTTTAGAAATTTCTGGTCCTAACTTATTTTTTCTCCTTACAACATGTGCCCTGAATTGAAATAAAAGCACTACAATTAGACCTCTGTCCATGGCCATGGAAAACCATATTATTATTAAAACGTCTTTGTGGCCGGGGCCGATGGCTTATGCCTGTAATCCCAGCTGCTCTGGAGTCTGAGGCTGAAGGATCACTTGAGCCCAGGAGTCTGAGATCAGCCTGGGCAACATCGTGAGAGAACTTGTCTCTGCAAAAAAAAAAAAAGAAAAGTAAATTTAAAAAATTATCTGGGCATGGTGGTGTGTCCCTGTAAGTCCCAGCTACTAGGGAAGTCCTAAGATGAAAGGATTGCTAGAGCCTGAGTTTAAGGCTGCAGTGAGCTGTGTTCCTAATACTGCACTCCAGCTTGGGCAACAGAGTGAGACCCTGTCTCAAAATAAAACAAAACAAATAAACAAAAAAACCTTTACCTGCTCCCAATCTTAGAACATCTCATCAGCAGAAGCAGGATGTGGACTCAATAGAGAGCTAGCTTAGCGATGGTGCAGAGTTTAGCCACACCCGCTCTTCCTCAGTGTTCTCAAAATAGGAAAATAAGGGAATTAATTATAAGGAGAGGGAATAAGCAATGACATTTTCATTTCAGTAAAAAATGGCAATACCTTTTTTAGATCTCTTACTATACATAATATATATATATAATATATTTTTTTAGATGGAGTTTCGCTCCTGTCACCCAGGCTGGAGTGCAATGGTGCAATCTTGGCTCACTGCAACCTTCACCTCCCGGGTTCCAGTGATTCCCCTGCCTCAGCCACACAAGTAGCTAGGATTACAGACATGCGCCACCACATTTTTTTCTACCACAAATTTTTGTATTTGTAGTAGAGATGGGGGTTTCACCATGTTAGTCAGCCTGGTCTCAAACTCCTGACCTCAGATGATCCACCCACCTTGGCCTCCCAAAGTGATGGAATTACAGGTGTGAGCCACTGAGCCCAGTCCCTGTAAAATATTAAACCAACAATCGTCTTCACAATGGAGGTGGAGGTAGATTTACCACGAAGCCAGTGAAACCCCTAACCTGCACAGACTCCCCTCTAAGACTCTGTCCCTAATTTCATGTTACTTTTCTTAAAGGAGCCCCTAAAGTGTATACAGTATAAACTTCAGACTGGACAACATCTAGCCCATCTCTACGCACAACTTTATAAGCAAATTAAAAATCACCAGGCATTTACTAGCCTTTATTGCATACTTTCAGACAACCACAGAGCCACAGAAATCCTTGAAACATGGTTTCAAGGGAAATAATGTCTGGCATTTCAATGCATTTCTAAAAGCCAACGTCTTTATCTTAAGACTAGCTATTCCTTTTTCACTTCTCTGTTGGTTTAAACGGTGTTATCATTTCCCTCCACCACCTGGTAATAATCATATGGTCTCAAATTTAAGCACAATCATTTTCAAGCTACTGGTTTTCTCAGTTAACTATTACTGATCACTGGAGCCACGGACAGAGCATGCTGGATTTAAGTATAAGATAGACCTGAGTTCAAATTCCAGCATAGATATTTACTAGTTATGTGATCTTTGGCAGTTAACATCTTGAAACTCAGTTTTCTCAGCTGTAAAAACAAGGGTGATTCTACCTACCTAATTGAATTGTAATGAATGTAAAGTACTTAGCACAGTACTAAATGCATTTGGAACATCACAAATACAGTCCAAATTTCTTTTTAAACAATTACTTTCATATACCCCTATCAGCTTTTAACTACATCTTTCAAACAGAAGGAAGGATAACTTATTTAAGATAATGATGCTTTATCTCATCTTATTCCTCTTGCCTATATATCTGTAGGAGATAAAAATAGAGAATTGTCAAAATTTAGTAACAATTATTACATGTATATGGATTACTCTAATCTACATAGCTCCCAGGCTGATCTCTCCCACAAATTTCAGTGCCACATGTTAAAATTTACTTCTGGGGATTCACCTCGATACTTTCCTGGCATCTCAATACATTTCTAAAAGCCAACACCTTTCCCTTATGATTAGCTATTCCTTTTTCATTTCTCTATTGGTTTAAACAGTGTTACCATTTCCCTCCATCACCTGGTAGTAATAATATGGTCTCAAATTTAAGCACGATAATTGTCAAGGAAACTATATATTGAGTGTTTCATATGCTTCTTAGAAAGGAGTCAGTTATTTTTGGCCCAGTGTTTTTTTCTGTTGTTGTTGTGGTTTCTTTCCCCACCTTGAGTCCTTACCATCCAAGCACAGTCTTTGGATCTATCTATACTTACTCTTGAGGAGCTCCCTACTAGTGCCATGAACATAAATATTATCCACATGTTGATTACCCCAATTTTAGGTTTGGCTATTCAGCTTCTCCACTTGAATATATAAATAGGTAATTCAACTTAACATGTCCCAAACTGAACCCTTGATTCGTTACTCCTAACGTCTCCTGATCCGCAAATGGTAACTCCACTCATCCAGGTGCTTCAAAGCCAAAACCCTTTGCATAATCCTTAGTTTCTATTTCTCTCGACCGCCAGGCCCACACCAGGAAGTCATTTTGCCTCTACCATTTAAATGTATCCAAACTTTGACTGTATCTCAACTTTCACCACTATACCCTAGTCCAAGCCACCATTATTCTCATTTGATGTATTGCAAAAGTCTCCTAACTAGTCAGTGTGTTTCTGCTCATACCCTTCCAGTAATCTTTACTAAACAAGGGAGCCAAAGCAATCCTTTGGAAGTTAGAAAGAATCCAATGGCTTCCCTTCTCACCTGGAATAAAATCCAAAGCCTTTGTCATGACCTATGAACTCTCCAGGCTCTGATCTCGGGTTCTACCCACTTTTTCCTAGGCCTATCATCCTCATCCAGCCATACTGGCCTCCTTGCTTTTCCTTACACAACCTTCTGTTTCCTGTTTCTGAAGTACTCCTTTCTGAGACACACATCACTTGTTCTCTGACTTCAGTGCTCCCTGAAATATCACCTTATCAGAGAGGCCTTCTTGACAACCTTCTATTAGAAAGTCCTCCCTGTCCCTTCCCTAACATTCATTCTTTGTCTCCTTTCCCTGCTCTACTTTTCTTCTCAGCACTTATCACTAGAATGTTAGACCTTAGAAAGCGAGACTCAATTGATTTCATTCATTACCATATCCTCAATACCTAGCACATGACTGAATGTTGCATGAATGAGTGCTCAGAGTCACATGATCACACCCAAATTCATTAGAACCTTGTCTGAGCGGCCATATGGAGCTTTGTAATGAGGTTAAAATCAAGGGCTGTGAAAGGAGACATATCTGAATTGGACTCCTGACTCTATCACATATTGGCTAACTCAGTTTCTTGACATTGTTAAGTTTCAGTTTCCTCATCTATAAAATGGGGGCAATTGTATTTACATATTCTATTATTGTATTACATATTCTAGCTGTTCTAAGGGTTACATGGACATGAGAAGTGTCTAACACAAAGTGTGTTCTTAAGAAAGTCAATGTTGGCTGGGCGCGGTGGCTCAAGCCTGTAATCCCAGCACTTTGGGAGGCCGAGACGGGCAGATCACGAGGTCAGGAGATCGAGACCATCCTGGCTAACACGGTGAAACCCCATCTCTACTAAAATGCAAAAAACTAGCCGGGCGAGGTGGCGGGCGCCTGTAGTCCCAGCTACTCCGGAGGCTGAGCCAGGAGAATGGTGTGAACCTGGGAGGCGGAGCTTGCAGTGAGCAGAGATCCAGCCACTGCACTCCAGCCCGGGCGACAGAGCAAGACTCCGTCTCA
>NW_016806973.1:3886115-3907689 GCF_001698545.2 Rhinopithecus bieti | reverse complement strand
AAAAAAAACAAAGAAGTCAATGTTATTATTTCCATTGCATTAGGACTTAGGGCAATTAAATGACTTGCCCCAAGTTATAAACAATAACTGACAAAGCCAGGAAGCAAACTCGGTTCTTTTGAACATCCAGTTGAAATTTTAGGGTACAATATTTGTTTCAACCCTAGAACTCATAGGGCACTTGGTGGACTGTTAATCCCTAATGAGTCCATCATAAATACAACTAACTGACTACACAAGTGAAGAGTTACTTCAATAAAAGGAAGAATTGTGGAACTGTGTTTTCTATATTTTCATATAATAATATGCATATTTGAAATAGTAGCAAAACACAGCAATACAGTACTATTAGCTGTAACGTCATATTGATTATAAAAGTTGTACATTAAATAAATGAAATTTAAAATGAACAAGAAATCATAATGCTTGTTTCTAAATACAACCATTACAAACATTTTAGGGTGTATCTTTCCAACTTTTTTCTAAAACACACATTTTTTAAAGAAGATACGATCATACTGTTCATAATATTTTAACCGATTTGTTTCATTTAAGATATCTCATGGTCATTGTCCTATGTGAAAAAATATAGTTCTACCACAAGTGATTATGATATATTGATATGTATTTAATCATATAGCTAGAGCATTATGTATGTATTTATTTAATTACCTATCAAATGATGTTTAGGTGGCTTTTAGTTTTGGGAAATCAAACATTATTACTTATCTTTGTGAATAATTATCTGCTTAGGGCAAATTCCTAAAATTTTGACACATGCCATCAAATTACCTCCAGCAAGACTGATCCTATTTACATTCTCATTAATAGCACTGGGAAAATGTAAAGCTAAATCTAAAGTTTGCTAAGACTTGTCTTTTTTCTCCTTTTAAATCAAAGCATGGGGGCATTTTTTTTATTACATTTTTTTCTTCTTCTTTTCTTAAGAGACAGAATCTTGCTGTCATCCAGACTGCAGGGCAGTGATGTGATCAGGGCTCACTGCAGCCTTCAAATCAGGCTCAAGCAATCCTCCTGCCTCAGCCTTCTGAGTCACTGGAATAACAGGTATGTGCCACTGGGACTGGCTCTATATTTTCAGTATATTTAAGCCATGTCAAAGAAAATTGTATACAAAATTAGATTTTTAACATAAAATAATAGCTTATTTTCAACTTCCTTCAGAGTCTCTATCTGCATTGAAGATATGTGAGATTCATCCAGGTGAATTAGTTAATTCTTTTTTTAATTTTTGCCATTGCCACAGTTCCATTATCTTGCTAATGCCTGTGACTTAGGGCATAGTTAGGTAATTTACCCTTCATTTAAGAAATGACAGGATTGTCTTTATTTCTATAATAATTGCATTCCTTCTGGACTTTAAGGACCATGAAATGATGAGACTATTTATTGCTGTTCTCCACCTCTAGCATAGTGCCTAGCACACAGTCAGCACTGGAAGGGCATTTGTTGGATAGTTGAATGTCTTCTTTGTAGTCAACCACTTTTTTCCGTGCTGGTATGTTTCTCAATTTTGTTGTTAATTATGTTTTTAAAAAGTAACAAAAAGGAAATGTGTATTGGGGTGGGGAGTAGGTATCCAGTTACTTTCTCAATCTTTGAAATAAATTATAGTGTTTTAATTTATTTGAAAATATGCTTTGTATGTTTGAAAAACATAATCATTTATAATAACATTCTTTGAGCTCTAGCTATTACATAGTAAATATAACTCTTACAATCTTGGGGGGCAGGAGTCATTTTATCTTGAATCTGCATTTTCAACACTTAAATCAATCACCTATCATACTGGTGTTCTACTGAAACTTATGCAAATGTATGCATATTCGTTTTTAAAAATAATTCCTCCTCTTTGGTACTGTGCTAATTCTCCTTTATATCTTTCATATTTTTCTATCATTATAATTAATGACTTCATGTCAGAACACTTTAAGGAAGTTGTTCTATTCATTTACTTGCCTAAATCATCCTCCTACTTGATGTCTAATTTACATGATTTAAAATTTCCAAATTGCCTGTAAACAGTCTTTTCCTGCTTAATAGCATCTTTCCTTGTTTCCATACCAACTTAGAAACACCTGCTGAAACAGAAAGGTAAACAAGCCAGAGTCTAAGAGTTTGCAGTCATGTTTAATATACAGTCACAAAAATGAGTCAGCCGATGCAGTTTCCATACACGAAAAGGCGAGAATACAGAGCAGTCCTTTGCCATGCCATACATGTACATTTCAATCCACATTCTGGAAAGCACCCGCAGTTTAAAGTTAGTATTTGCAAAACAGGCCAATATGGTTTATTTCAGGACACCGACAGATTTGAAATGGCTGCTATACTAACCTTGACTGGTCAGAATACCCCAGCTAGCTTTTCGTTTAGAAGAACATTCCTCTATACTCGCTAGCCTTCTTTTCATGAGAATCTGCTTAATGCAGTTCATTTCAACAGCAATATCTGCAGACATAGTTTGGTTGACGTTTTTTGTCTGTGACAGCCAGGTGTCATAACTGCAAGTGTTCTAGCAAGAGGAAATATCAGTGTCTGGATTTCTAACTATTTTTTCCTTCCCTTCAGACTTTCACAGAGGTTCCTGTGTGCTAACTTGAGAATGTCTTCAAAATTGAACTCTATTCATAAGCACTTGGAGCAGGGCTGGTAGGTGCAATGTGGGGGATGGGCCAGAAATGCTGGAGCATTTTCTATTTTTAAAGCAGAGACATACTGCAGCCGGAAGTCTTTAACTGTTTGTGTGATATAGAAAGTAAAAAGTGGGTATAATTGCTTTTCTTAGTCGAAACAGGATAGAAATTAGTTCTATCGTTAAAAGATAAAAGCCTATTTAAATAACCTACAAATCAATCAAATGTAAAATTGCCTGTTGATAATGACTGCAGACAGAATATTGCAGTCAGAAAGCTCAGTAGCGATCAGTGACTAGGTTAGCCTTTCTCCTTCATCCCCAGATGCAAGTATGAGATGTGCATTAGGGCTGGGCATGGTGGCTCACGCCTGTAATCCCAGCACTTTGGGAAGCCGAGGCAGGCAGAGCACTGAGGTCAGGGATTAGAGACCAGCCTGGCCAACGTGGTGAAACCCCGTCTCTACTAAAAATACAAAAATTAGCTGGACATGGGGACAGGGCGCCTATAGTCCCAGCTACTCGGAAGGTTGAGGCAGGAGAATCACTGGAACCTGGGAGGCAGAGATCGCGCCACTGCACTCCAGCCTGAGTGACAGAGGGAGACTCCGTCTCAAAAAAAAAAAAAAAAAAAAAAGCACATTACGGTCAGCTGGTAGCCAGCTCATGTTTTCATTTTGCAAGGATCTAAGTTTAGAATTGGCTTCAGTACAAAATCACAGTCCTCTTATTTATATAGGCACAGCTCACTATTGTGATTTTTCTAGAGGTCATTTCTAAATCAAAAGACGTCAGCAGTCAATTTAAATACAGCTGAGATTGTTCACCCTAAAAGGCAGAGGAAAGGGTAGTTGGCAAGATGAGAGGAAAAACCAAACATGTGCCTGGTATTTTTTGCTGGCCTATAAAGTTGAAAAAGGCACACAGTCTATGATGGAATCAAGAGCAGTGACCGAACTATGACAGGACTCCAAGGATTAAGTGAGCTGGTGATCACGTTACAGAGTATTAACATACTGAAGTCTGTCTTGCTGAAATATGGTGACAGATTCTGTTATCTGTCTTTTTTCATTAGTATTTTTAAGGCTCTACCTTCTTCTAGTATATAAAAGGAAAAAGAATTACTGGGGATATTGTCTTCATGTAACAAGTAAGAGAAAAATATTACGACTATAATTCTTTCCTAGGTACTAACCTATTAACATTTGCTGCCATATTACGTTGCCAATGTTTACCTCAAGTTATCACTAGTGAATACCACGCATATCTTTTCCTTATCTTGAATTAAGTTCTAATCCTACCAGCTGTTTGTGTGACCTGGGGCAAGTAGCTTAATGACACCAAAGTTTCCTTCTCTATAAAATGAGAAGCTTGGATGTGACCAGATTCTATGACTAACACACAAAGGGTAAGAGAGTGCGTGAGCTGTAGACATATTATATGACCACAGAAGAGGCTAGATATTCCCAATGAAACTGAAACTCAGAGCCAGCTTGGCCCAGGCTATTTGTATGGGTGGCACATTACTAGGTGAAGTGAGAAAAGACTGAAGGGGCCTATTCAGTCCAGTATATTTACATGAAGCAATTGTCATTCCCCACTGGCTCTTTGTCGCCTGGTTTGTACTCATAAGGGTAGTATGGTAATCTACACAAAGCATACAGTAAAAGTAAATTTTAATTTTTGTTTAAAATTAAATTAATTAAAATTTTCAATTTTAAGCTTATGCTCATTATTCTGTAACAACAAAAGCTTTATGCTTTTGAATAATGCATATGCCTACAGAATGCATAATAATGCATAACAATATTCCTACCGAATATATGTAGGAAGTTTTATTATAAGTATTGTGACAATTTTTGTTTTATCATCAGTACTGTGACAATGTTTGTTCTGAAAACAATTTTAGACACCGTGTATTATAATGATCTATTTCTATGTCTCCCCCACTGGGTTGGGTACTCTGATCACAGAGATTGAGAATATACAGCTGTTACTGCACAGGTCTAAGTACTGTATCTCTTAAGCCATGGGCACTAGAAGAGTTGTTAAAGAGTAATTTCAATATGGAATTTCCTAGAATGCTTTAAGAAGGCTTTCTGTAGTCCTTAATGGTAGTAAACAAATTTCCAGGGCAGTGGAGAAAAAAGAAGCCAATGGATTTGAGCATAACTCACACTTATTGAACTGGGAAAGATGTGCTGGGCTTCAGGAGAAGCCTTAGTCCACAAATCCATCAAATGTAAAATTGCCTGTTTGTAACGACTGCAGACAGAATATTGCAGCCAGAAAGCTCAATTTGTGAGCTAAGGAGAACCTATCAATACTTAATTCTTTTAAAAATTTAAAATGGATCAAAAGCAAAAGTAATTTTTTAAAATGACTCCATGGAATTGGAGGAAAATGGTATGTGGTTAATTCACTAGAAAATGACAAGGAACAGAAGAGTGAATAGACTGAGTGTCCTCAGTGTATGTTCTGTGTGCTCAGCTGTATGGATTCATTAAAAAGAAATGCACAGTGAGTGAATGCGTAAGGGACAGAATTGTTTAAATGCTGTATAGCTATGATTGTACATATAAGAGAGCACTGCAAAATCTCGAGATATCTAGAAGAACATTAAGCCATATGAGTGGGCAGAAGTTTTAAAGAGAGCCAGTATCAGATAAAACACTAGGAAAATAATAAAAATTACATTCTATAGAAGATAATGGACTCTGAATTATTATGGCTCAGCAAAAGCATCTAAGATATACCATAGATGAGGGATGGTCTAATGTTACTACGGACAAGGACTAAAATGAAATATTAAACCTTGTAGGATATGAAACAAAGGCAATTCTATCCACCCGCCTCAGCCTCCCAAAGTGCAGGGACTATTGTATTTCCATTTTAACCATTGCTAATGTCCCTGAAAACATGGGGACCTGTGTCTGGTTTGGTCACTAATCCTCAGTGGGAAAGTGATGTTTAAGCTGGAAAACTTTCAAAGAAGGGCACTGGAAACCGTCAAAGACATGAAGACACTTCTGCAGCAGAGAAATCTTAATACTTTTAGATGTTTCAAACTGGAAAGTTGAAATCTAACAGGCATTATGACAGAAAGCTACATAATTATGGAAGGCATAGTTAAAAGTGAGTAAACGTTTTCAAGAAATTCTGAAAAACTGGAAAGCAAGATCACCTTCTGACAATTTTTAAGGCTAAAAAATTGGGGACACAAATTTAGCTTTTCTGACTTACACAACCAATCACAAACTTAGAGAGCTCACTGCTTCCAAGAAGTGGTATTTAGATAAATTAACAAATGAGTGATCCACAGATATGGATTTTTGAGGGTGTATTCCAGAGTTTGGGAACTTAAAAGTAATTGTTACTCCACTTTCAGAAAAAGAACATTAGGATAAATATATTCCTGCCTGAATCTGGGTTGGCAGTTTTCCCCATTTTTTACTACAAAAATTTCAAACATATATGCATATCCATACACAGTGTCAACAATTATCAACTTACAGTTAGTCTTGTTTCATCTATAACTCACCCACTTCCCCACAAAAACTCCTAGGATTATTTTGAGGCCAATCTCAGTATATAATTTCATCCATAAATAGTTTAGTATTATCTCTAAAAGATGAGTATTCTTCATAATTATAACCACAATATCATAATCACAAAAACAGCAATACCATAATATTAACAAGTACAGGCTGGTAATTTTTATTTTCTGAAGAGCAGCTCAGTTCACAGACTGCCTTCAATAATGATACGTAAGTTGATATAACTTTTAAGTCCTTTATCTCAGGGCAAAAGTCTGTGATCATCTTTTCATTTCTGAATGTCTTTTTAAAAGTGTAAGATTCCTATCCTTAGAAAAAATGAATGTTTACTCCAAAATTACTATTAAGGGCTCACTAAGTAAAAAATAAAAGCTTCTCCCTAAATCACCACAAAGAAATCCTAAGGTTTTCTTTTACCTGTTAGTACCAAATTTCCACCATTGCAAAGATGCATCTGGAATGGGCGATTATTCAGTTCTCAGAGGTTGTGTTGCTTTGGGTTTCTTTACAAGGCCATGCACTCATACAACCTTTAGGAGTCATGTCTGAGCTCAGTTCTTGCTCCATTTTATTTTTCATTCTACTTTACTTAAACATGAGTGCCTAAATCTGTTGGCCTAGTGGTAGTGAGTGAGGGCAGATGAGGTCTGAGGGTAAGCCTGACATAAGCATCTTGGAAAAAAATTGAGCAGTTGTTATCCAACAGTTAACCTTTGTTTCAAGGGTCATTCATTTCTTGTATAAAGGTTGCTGGGAAACTGCAGATGTCAGTCTTGTGGTGTGTGATGTCTCCTCTCCTACAGGAGAGAATGGAGTGGTTAGGAAAGGTTACAAAGGTCTGAAAAAAATTACAATTAGAGAAAATATGGGTGGAAGTGAGTGGCTGGGATTGAATGGTTAGGTAAAGGATACAACGCTCTGAAAAATCATAATTTGAGAAAATATGATTGAGATCATTACAAAACCACACGTTTACCATCAGGGCCTAAACACTATGGTGAACGAGATTTTATTAGTATGTGTGTGCAAGGCTTTGAGAATAAATGTTATATAAGAAGGCCTTTTCAACGTTACCAACTTTGATACAAGTAAAAACACTGTAAGCATAGTATAAAATCCAATTATAGTTTAAAATAATAATGTCATATGGTTTCACGAAATATATTTTTATTATAGATCCTGAAACAAAATGATAAAGGGCTTCTGTTGAGGAAAATATATCTGTTCCCAATATCCAGGATACGAACCAACAATAAAGATTACTTTTCCTTTAGCTGTTACTTAAGGATGATTTCTATCCCACTCAAATGTTTGTCAATATTGAGAGCTAAAGGTTCTCAAAATGTTTAACATATCTTGTATAATGTTAGAAAAGGTATTCCTGCTTTGGGAATATTTTAAACTATACTGATTAAGATTGATGATTTTTTTAAGGCACAAATAATCCCTCCATGCATAAATAAATAATAAAGTACAATTTTAATTCAAAATATCTAAATCCTTAAATCATGAGGGACCATCATAAACTGTACCAAGGTTTATTAATTTTTATTTGTGTAATGAATGAACGAGGTGAAATGTCATTCATTTACCCATTCGCTCAATAAGTATCAGGTGTCTAACATGTTTTATGTCCTGGGAACACACAGGTGAAAATAGTTGGTGCCCAGTTGAACCTTAAGCTCTTGGGAGACTTTTAGAATTGCGTGAACCTTAATCAAGCCATCCTCGTAAGCCTGAGAGTCAAAGGTTCTCAGAGTCATGACAAACTTAGCAAATTCCCATAGTTAGGTTGTAGGGATGGCCCCTTAACTTCTAATTGTCCATAAAATATTTGATTTACATATCGTTTTCACTGATGGTAAATAAATCGTGGTAGCACCCTAAAACAGTGAGTCCTAAAACAGAGGGCATGACTTTATTATAGACAGTACATTTTTATACTAAGATTTTTATGAAGCACAAAAGAATTCTGTGGAAAAGGAAAGCAAAACTATTTTGCTATTGTTATCCTTAACATGGTATCCTTGAAAGCCTTTGGTTGGCATGTAAACTGTGAAATTAACAAATTTTGGCCAGGTGTGGTGGCTCAGGCCTGTAATCTCAGTACTTTGGGAGGCTGAGTCAGGCAGATCACCGAAGTCAAGAGTTTGAGACCAACCTGATCAACATGGTGAAACCTCGTCTCTACTAAAAATACAAAAAGTAGCTGGACAAAGTGGTACATGCCTGTCATCCCAGCTACTCAGGAGGCTGAGACATGCGAATCGCTTGAACCGGGAGGCAGAGGTTGCAGTGAGCTGAGATGGTGCCACTGCACTCCAGCCTGAGCGGCAGAGGAAGACTCTGTCTCAAAAAAAATGACAATGACAACAAAACACAAAATTATTTCATGTCTTTGATATGAAAAAATATTAAAAAGAAAGATATCATTGCAAAGAAAAAAATTAAACAAGCAAAACTCTAACCAAAATATTGATTCTATTTTGAAAACAGGACTTGACCTTTCTCTGCTGAACATATAAGAAAATATATACTTCTTAAAAAATGCCAATTTTATTTGTAACCAAAATGCACATAAATAAAAGTAGCTCTCATTGATGTCACTTCTTATAAATTTCACTTGCATCAGCAGTTTACCTACATTTGATGTAACAAATGACTTTACAGTAGAGCTATAAACAGAACTATCTATTCCCATATAGGATAGTTGTCAGGAACCTCAGCCCTGCAATCATACTGCCAATGGTGGGTCTATATCCCAGCTCAGCCAAATATTAAATTTGTTACCTAAAAAAATTACTCAATTTCTTTGTGCTTTAATTTCATTATCTGGAAAGTAAGGTTAACAATAGCACCTACTTCACAGAATTTGTGATTAATACATAACTGCAGAATTAGTACATTAATCAGAACACTGCCTGGTACACAGCCAGTCCTCAATTAATGTTAGCCTATGGCATTATTCCTATCGGTGGTATAATGTAGATATAAATGCACCATTCATGCTTTCTTCTTCTAATCTTGTCTTTCTACTGACGGGTAAAGTTAAAAAGCAAATTGAAAACTTATAACTCAAAAGCACTTTAGTTATTGGTAAACCCCACAAATGTTCATGGTTCATTGTTACTTGGTGCCTATGCTGTACACAAAACAGCATCTTGGCATACTAGAGTAAGTTTGTCCCTTTGTATGCGAAATAAAACAAAGAAGAAAACAAATGAAAGCAAGCAAACAAACAAAACAGCCCATGAAAATGAAACAACCACCAAAAAACCCCACAACCTGAAGAGCTGTGGACTCAAAATACATTAAACCTATATCATGGGTGCGTCATGGGTGCTGGTTGACATCATATAGTATAACAGATCAGCCATTTTCATGTAACAGTCAAAAAATTTAGAGAGGGAAAGTACTTAAAATAGTAGAAATAAGAAAATTAAAGAATAACGGGTCTGGAAGAAGCCACAGGTTTGAAATAGTTTAAAGCAGCAGTACTCTGGAAGCACAGAACTCTCCAGAACAGCCTTCTCAACAGTTCCTGGGTTCTCAAAGGTGTTGCCAACGGTAATGAAGCCAGATGACAGTCCCTAGCTGCAAGTTTCCTGGTTGCTGGGTGAAATGAAGCACTTTTACTTAAGTTTTTCCCTAGATTAATTCCAGATTAACAGACAAAGGACTTAGTACAGTTTTTGTTAGTTAGTTAGTTAGTTTGTTTGTTTGCTTTGAGATGGAGTGTCGCTCTGTCTCCCAGGCTGGAGTGCAATGGCTCATTGCAAACTCCACCTCCTGGGTTCAAATGATTCTCCTGCCTCAGCCTCCTGAGTAGTTGAGATTACAGGCATGTGCCACCATGCCCGGCTAATTTTTGTTATTTTTAGTAAAGACGAGGTTTCACCATGATGGCCAGGCTGGTCTGGAACTCCTGACCTCATGATCCGCCTGCCGCGGCCGCCCAAAGTGCTGGGATTACAGGCGTGAGCCACTGTGCCCAGTCAGTACAGTTCTTAAATGTATCATAATGTACTATCATGTCTTATACTGAAAATGCCTTGATAAATTAAATTGTCATTACCCCAAGGTTTTCAGATGTTGATGTGAAAGTGTGTATAATTTAATCCATTACTTCATCACGTCAATGTCTCTCCAAATTTTCTTTGACAATGTCTATATTCATTTATTTCCAATACCATCATACTTGAATCAAAGGCCTAGGCCAAGTTACCATTATAGTATTCCTATATAATGGTTATTAACTATAACTATAATAGTTATTTTATATATATATATATATACACACTATATATATAATGGTTACTAACTTTTCTCTTCACATTCATTCTGGCCTTCCTCTAATCCATTCTTTCCTTATTCATTAGGTGATCTGTCTGAGATTTGCTTCAAAATAATCCCGAGGTAACTTTTACAGGTTTGATTGGGTTCTACAAAAACAACTTTGTAGCTCCTAATAGAATATTATTTTTCTGCTCAATTAATGGGCCAGGATGTTATTTAAAACAGGATACCTTACCACAGCAGATTTCTTAGAAAGCTGATTTGCTGATGCTTTATTTAAGATTTGGCAGCTGTATTCATGAGTGAGATTGACCTATAATTTTCTTAATTTTCTTTCCTCGCAGTGACCTTTCATATTCTTGTAATGTATCAGTTAAGGTTTAATCACTCTGGATGTTACAGAACAAGAGATTTATTATACCAGTTATACCTTCTACATTTGTAAAAGTTGATTAATAAGTCCCTGTGAGGCTGTTGTCTTTGTATCTGATATTGTGCTTAAAGTCAACATAGGTTGCCTGTCTGGCAGTCAGCAATAGAGCTGACTAAGAAATGGTCTGAGGAGAGCAAAGATGATTTCGAACTTATGGGGAAAAAAAATCAGGAATGTGTCTGCCTATCACCGTCTTTGTCCTCAATGATATAGATGACCTAAAGAGAAAACGGTGGCCTTCACCACAAAACTGCACATATATCTGGCCTGGGTCCTGGAAGGGTCAAGGGGGAAGATCTGGTGAGACCAGGACAAGCTTTACCTCTGTATGTTGCTAAATGACCAGTGACATGTGCAAACACCCACGGCACCTGGTCCCCTACACCAAAATTCAGAATCCCAGTGGCAGCTTCCTCACACTGCCATCCAACTCTTACATTACCTTTTCTTCCGGCCAATCGCACTCGGAGCAACACACAAAGCAAAACAGATACAACATCACCAAGCTGACACCATACGGAGCCACCACAGATGACAGGGTTAGTTATACTTCACTTCATGACAGGAGTTGGGGACTAGTCTCTTGTTTTCTCTATTATTGTGGTTCACATACTAGAAATATTTCCACCTGTAATGGTTGGTAGAAGTCACTAGTAAAATAATCTGCTTTTGGAGTTCTTTTGAGGAATTTTAAAAACTACTTATACATATACATATTTGAATTTACAACTATTTAAGTTCTGCCTTCTAAACTCAGATCAGTTGTGTTATTTAGAAAATTGTCCACTTTGTCTTAATATTCAAAATTATTGGCATTATGTTGTTACATCATAATCACTTACTGTAAACATCTCAGTGATATCTGCTATTATATTCTCTTCCTAAATCCAGCTGTTATTTGCACCTCTTTTACAATGATAAGTTTGGACAGAGGTTTACTAATCATACTAGTCCTTCAAAGAACCATCCTTTGCTTTTGTTGATTTTTCCTGTCTTCGTTTTTCACTTTATTAATTTCTGCTTGCAGTTTTCTCATTTTCTTCATCAATTTGTGGAAAGTGATTGTTTTATTCTTTACATAATTTTGATTTCTTGACCTATGAGTTACTTTAATATCTTTTCTTAACTTCTGAATACATTTTTTTTCTAATTACATTTTGTTAATGATTTCCCCATTAAAGTTACTGAGGCCAGTTATATATTCCAAATCAGAGGTCAGCAAATTATGGCTCATGGACCAAGTGTAGCCTATCAGCTGTTTTTGTAAATAAAAGTTTTATTGTAACATAACTAAACTCAATTGTTTATGTATTATCTCTATTTTCTTTTACATAACATCTGCAAAGTTGAGACTGTTCTCAACTAGTCCCACAAAGTTGACCCAGGAGACTAAAATATTTACTCATTAATTTTTTACAGGAAAAGTTTGTTAACCTCTGGATTTTATAATATTAGTAATTTAAAATTTACTGAGACATGCTTTATGGTCCTGTGTATACTTAACTTTTACAAATGTTCAAAATATCCATGAAAAGAATGAGGAATTCCATATATCAATTAGGTCTACCTTTTAAAATTATGCTACATGTTTATATAATGAGCGTGTTTGCTTAACCAATCAATGACTAAAATGATTCAATGAACATTTTTTTCCTTAAAACTTAGGTCAATTTTTGAATGTTATATTTTAAAGCAATTATGTGAATAAGAATTGTTACAGCTTTTTAGTAAATTCAACCTCTTCTCATTATATAGTGGCATCTAGTAGTTTTTTCCTTTATTTTCAATTTTTAGTTTTTGGAGACAGGTCCCACTCTGTTGTTGCCCATGCTGGAGTATAGCATTGTGATCTCGGCTCACGGCAACCTCCATCTCCCAGGTTCAAATGATCCTCCCACCTCAGCCTCCTGAGTAACTGGGATTACAGGCATGCGCCACCATGCCTGGCTAATTTTTTGTGTTTTTGGTAGAGATGGTGTTTCACAGTGTTGCCCAGGCTGGTCTCAAACCCCTGAGCTCAAGCAATCTGCCTGCCTCGACCTCCCAAAATGCTGGAATTATAGGCATGAGCCATCGCACAGGCAGTTTTTTTTCCCTTAAAGTCTTATTTTTCTAATATTAATACAACAACAGCACTTTTAGTTGGTATTTCCCTTGGGCACATTTTTCTTGATTCTTTTATTTTCAACCTTTCTGAATCCTTACATTTTAGGCAGGTCATTTCTAAAATATATTGCTAGATATTACAAAATTCAATCTGAACATTGTAATCTTTTAACTGGAGAAACCATTCCATTTATAGCTATTTAATTGCTGATGTATTTCGGATTTAGTTTTCCTACATTAGTTTTGTGCTTTATATTTGACTCACCATTTCTATGTTTCTTTGCTCACTTTCTTTCGTTCTTTTAATTTTTTTATAATCCCATATTTCCCGCTTCTACTCTGAATGATATATATTTATGATTTTCAAAACACTGTGCCTAAAATTTTATTCAGACTCAAGCATTAAGGAGAGCTGGAATAAAATTATAGCCATAAACTTGTCTACAGAAGTGACATCTTTCAAGTATAAGTTTGGGGTGATACATACTTCATACACCAAAGCACAAATCCATTGATGTACAGGGCATACCACATAAACCGCATTTACATGCATAGCTACATACACCTATAGCACTGAATAAAAACACTGCTGTTTTTAATAGGCCAATTACTGCTTCAATTTCTATGTATGATTTAAATCTGGAACAGCTGTTTGGAAACTCGACCTCACATCTAGTACAGGGAGGCACTGACTCTTCCTCTAACGGTGGCTATCTCTTTGATAGATCTCAATTTTATCCTACTACCAAGTGAAAATAGCCAAACTGTAAACAGTCATTTGAGTTAAGACGACCCAGGGGCTGGGCCTGGTGGTTCACACCTGTAATCCTAATACTTTTGGAGACTGAGGAGGTGGGAGGACTGCTTAGGGCCGGTAGTTTGAGATCAGCCTGGGCAATATAGTGAGACCTCCATGTTTACAAAAAAAAAAAATTAAAAATTAGCTGGGCATGGTGACATGTGCCTGTAACCCCAGATACTCAGGATGTTGGGACTCATCCCGAGTAGCTGGGACTACAGGCACACTACAGGCTCAAGTCGGGAGGATCACTTGAGCCCAAAAGTTCAAGGCTACAGTGAGCTATGATTGCACCACTGCACTGCCACCTTGGCAACAGAGACCCTATCTCAACAACAACAGCACCAATAACAAAAAAGATGACCCAGGCCTCACCTCAGCCATCACCCTCTTTATAATCTGTCCCCTAAACCCAGCTCTTCAGGAATTTCCAGATAAACTTAATTATTCATTACCAGGAAGTGATGAGATACACTATGAAGCTATGCAAATACAATGAAACACAAAGAAATCCCCCATATTGCCAAAGGGCTAATATCCAAAATCTACAAAGAACTTAAACAAATTTACGATAAAAAAATCAAACTACCCCATCAAAAAGTGGGGAAAGGATATGAACAGATACTTTTCAAAAGAAGACATTTATGCAGCCAACAGACACATGAAAAAATGCTCATCATCACTGGCCATCAGAGAAATCCAAATCAATCCCACAATGCGATACCATCTCACACCAGTTAGGATGGCAATCATTAAAAAGTCAGGAAACAACAGGTGCTGGAGAGGATGTGGAGAAATAGGAACACTTTTCACTGTTGGTGGGACTGTAAACCAGTTCAACCATTGTGGAAGACAGTGAGGCAATTCCTCAAGGATCTAGAACTAGAAATACCATTTGACTCAGCCATCCCATTACTGGGTATATAACCAAAGGATTACAAATCATGCTACTATAAAGACACAGGCACAGGTATGTTGATTGTGGCACTATTCACAATAACAAAGACTCAGAACCAACCCAAATGTCCGTCAATGATAGACTGTAAGGAAATGTGCGGCACATAATACACCCATGGAATAGCTATGGCGCGATAAAAAAGGATGAGTTCATGTCTTTGTTGGCGACATGGATCCGAAGCTGGAACGCATCAATTCTCAGGCAAACTATCACAAGAAGCAGAAAACGAAACACCACATGTTCTGCACTGCATAGGTGGGAATTGAAGCAATGAAGACACTTGGGCACAGGGTGGGGAGCATCACACACTGGGGCCTGTCATGGGGTGGGGGGGGGAGGGGTAGAATTAGGAGATATACCTAATGTGAATGACGAGTTAATGGGTGCAGCACACCAACATGGCACATGTAGATGTATGTAACAAACCTGCACGTTGTGCACATGTACCCTAGAACTTAAAGTATACTTTTTAAAATTACACAGATTAAAAAAAAAAAAAGAAATCCCCATATTGATCTTGGTGTAAAATTAGTAACTTAGGCTAATTAGAACTTGCTGTGTTGCCGTTAAAATATCAGAATTGGAAGAAGTGGGGGAAATGTTTTACTGTATTTAATTTTAACCATAAGGAAAAAGGCTTTTACAGATACTCTAAGACTATTTATGGGTCAAGAGATAATAGGGAGAAAGGAAGAAGCATTCTATTCAATGAGATTTTCTGAGGCAATCTTCTATAAAGATTTTAAAAAATCTTATCTTAAGAAAAAGAAGAACCTTTCAGACCATCTATCAGATACATGCAGTACATGTATTCAGGATGTAAGGAATGGACTCTGAAAGATAATTTCATTTAAACCAGTATCACAGCACTAGCCATGACCACAGAGTATAAGTGTAGACAGTCCACACCACAGTGCAGTTGCTTATTTAGTGAGTTCAGGTGCTATGAACTGTTTCCCAGATGTTAAAGCTGAAACATGAACTACACCAATAATGACATGGGGAATGCTTTCTAAAAAATGCATATGCAAAGCAAACTCTCCTCCGTATACTGAATGTCCAGATGTGTGCACAGCTCAAAGTGAGAAACTTCTTTAAGAATGGTAAGGAGTAGCTACAAAAACAAAACAGAAACCTTCAGAAGGCATGATGGTTAATGACAGAATGTTGAACGCTTTCCCTCTCAATTGAGAAACAAAACTGAACACTCCCTACCACCAATCTATTCAACATCATACAGGACGTTTTAATCCATAGAATAAAGAAAGAAGAAGAAATAAAAATGATATAACATTTAGAAAGGAAACAAAACTCTCATTATTCACAAATAATATAACTTTCCACATAAAATATCCCTGTAGAACCCATAGATTCCTATTGGAATTAATAAGAGAGCTTAGAAAAGTTATTTGGTATGAAGTTAATATACAAAAATTAATGTATTTCTTTCTGCCCTTGACAAACAGGTTGAAAACATAAAAATTTACTAAGATATTATTTATGGTAGCATAAAACAATTTGTTACCTATGAATAAATTCAACAAATATATATAAGATCTTCCCAGGGATAATAAAACATTATTGGGAGACATTCAATAAAACCTATATAAATGAGAAACTATATCACATTTATGATTGAAAACCAAGTATTACAAAGTTGTAAATTATTTTCAAATAAATGATTTATAGGTTCAATGAATTCCAACAAAATGCAACAAGCATTCTGTGAACCACAGAAATTACTTCTAAAATTGATACATAGAATTTCAAATTGCCAAGAATACCCAAAACTACGAAAAAATAGAAGAATGCGGGAGAGCTTGTTCTATGAAGACCTATTCTAAAGCTACAGAAATCAGTTCCAGAGCAACGTAATTGATAAGAGCCCATAAACAGACTCATGCATGAACAAACGCTAGACTTACACAAACCGGTCACTGTAGTGACTGTAGATTATGAAATATAGAACCCACTTTCCAATACATGGTGTGAATATAATTGACTATGCATTTGGTGAAAAGTAGACTTAAACCATACAAAAAATTAATTTCAAGTGGATGAATTGCAAAGGAATATTTAAGGATACGGAAAAAAATACTTCCATTACCTTGAAGTACCAAAAGATTTTTAAGATGAATTCCACAAAAAAGTCTTAATTGAAGTGGAAAAAATTTGTAAATGTGACTATTTTAAATTAAGAGTTTCTGTTCACCAGTAGAAACACCAATAAAAGTGAAAAGTCAAGCCACAGAAGATATTTATAAATAGTTCTTCTAAATGTTTTCATTTTCTTACAATTTTAGGATACATAATAACTTGTAATAGTCAATTTTAAAAAGGGGGAAGGCAGACGGCCCAATAGAATAGAAGGCAAAATATTTGGCAAGCACATCACAAAACAAGAAGTACAAGTAGTCAACAAAAATTAAAATGGCATTATTAGTTAGGGAAATGAAAATTAAACCATAATGTACTTCCACATGCCCACCATATTGGCAATTTTATTTATTTTTTATTTTTTTGAGATTGAGTCACTCTGTCATGCAGGCTGGAGTGCAGTGGCGTGATCAAGGCTCACTGCAGCCTCACCCTCCCCAGGCTCTGGTGGTTCTCCCTCCTCAGCCTCTCAAGTACCTGGGACTACAGGTGCACATCACCATGCCCGGCTAACTTTTGTATTTTTTGTACAGATGGGGTTTTGCCATATTGCCCAAGCTGGTTTCCTGAGCTCAAGTGATCCACCCACCTCGGCCTACCAAAGAGCTGGGATTACAGGTGTGAGCCACTGTACCCAGCCCAGACTGGCAAATATTAAGAGTACTGACAATACGTGAATTCTCATAACCTGCTAGGGTTTCACCACAGATACAGCCACATTGGAAAACAGGGCAACACTGTCTTAGAAATGGAGATACACAGGCCCTATGACCTGGACATTTCACTTCTAGAGCTATGAAAACTTATTTATACTAGATGTTTATAGAAATATTGTTCATAATTGCCCCAAATTGGTTATGGAATTTACATTATTGAAAATAAATGAATCTAGATATATGTAGACAATTATATCATACTGTTCATTGTAAAAGTAAATAACAAAAGAATATTTAGAGAATGATTCAATTAATATAGGGTTCAAAAACAAGTTAAACCATGTCAATATGAGATGTATGCATAGGAGCTGAAACTAAAGAAAGGCAAGAGAATGATTACTATAAAAACTAGTCACTCTGTCTTGATGGGAGGAGAAGGTATTGTGATTGAAAAGGGATATATGAAGGCTTTTGGGGTTGGTTCTATTTCATGACTTGAATGGTCGTTACACAGGTTTACGTTTTGTTTTGTTTTGTTTTTTTGAGACAGAGTCTTGCTCTGTCGCCCAGGCTAGAGTGCAGCGGTGTGATCTTGGCTGCCTGAAACCTCCGCCTCCCAGGTTCCAGCAATTCTCCTGCCTCAGCCTCCCAAGTAGCTGGGATTACAGGCATGGGCCACCACACTCAACTAATTTTTGTATTTTTAGTACAGATGGGGTTTTGCCATGTTGGCCAGGCTGGTCTTGAACTCCTCACTTCAAGTCATCTGCCTGCCTCAGTCTCCCAAAGTGTTGGGATTACAGGCGTGAACCACCGCATCCGGCCTATACAGGTTTATGTTTTAAAATCTTGTATTAAACTCTATAAAAGAAGTTGTGTTCATTTTTCCCAGTTGAGGCATATTTTATGATCAAGAAAACACTAATTAACAAAAAGAACCCAGGTAAAACGATTTTAAAATAGAGGAAGAGGTCAACAGAAAATGGGACACTCCCAATATGAGAAGAGAAGAGAAAGTACTTGGCTCTTCTTACCCTGCTGCTCTTTATTCCAACCTGCAGCCTTACTGGGACTGTCTGCTCTCCCTCACTGGGCAGATCTGCTGAATGTCTGCTCTACCACTGAGGGCAATAAGAGACTTTAGTTCTTCTCCCATTGGTGCTGAGGAGTAACAGAGCATCCAAGATGACGCAGGAACTTGCTCCTCATATGAAAGTGTGTTTGGTGGAGAGGATGTGAAAATATGGAGATAGATGAGTGCTCCAGAGTGCTGGGAAGAAAATTGCCAACAGCATTCTTTAAGTGACCTTAGGCAGTCCTTAAAAGAAAGTGAGTTAAGTGAAATATCACCTGCAAGGCCACAGGAAGTGTCCTAACATAATGATCATTACACATTATTTGGTGACTCAGTGCAGTTGTTCTGAGTTCGGTCAAGTACATCTATGTTCTGGAATAGGGTGACTGAGGTCATGGGCGTGAGAAATTCACAAAAGGTAACTTGGGTTCTTTGTGCTAAAAGTTTCTCTGGCAGGAAACTGGTTTACCAAAAGTCAAAATAAATGTGCATAGCATTATTTAGCATTCAGAGCTAAAAGTGGACACAGAAATCATTTTCTTTAGCCATTTACAAATGGCTTCAAAGAGCCCAAGGAACTCAATAGAGCTACCTCAGAGTGTGCTGGCAAAGTGTGGGCTCTGTCTCCCATCAGGGTAGCTTCCACTCTCAGCTTTACAAAATGACCTTCCAGATCACCACAAAAGAAAGGGCCAATGGCTTTAGAAAAGATTCAAAAACCAGTGATCCTGTCTAACTCCTTCATTTTGTGGATGAAGAAACAGGTTGAGAGAAGGTAGGTGGTATTCTCAAAGTGGCTCACAGGGATCTCAGCAAAACAAGACAGGAACCAAGATTGTCTGCTTCCGCCTTGGACTCTTTCCAATGTACTAGATTGCTAGTTAACACCACATGCGAACAAATCTAAACCAGTGAATATCAAATAAGGAAGACAGAAACAGATCTCTCATCACCAGCATCTACATCATAAGGTTTTCGTAAAGATTAAATGAGTTTATAATGGTATTTGTTTAAAACAGTTCCTGGCATGTACGTAAGAACTGGTCATTTACTATTCTTATAAAATGTCACTTTTCTGGTCCTTGCATTCTTTTTACCTGCTCTGTTCACACTGTTCTATCTACCAACTGCCAGCTTGAAATTTTCAAAGGGTCACAAATCCACACAAGGAATGAAATCAACAATCTGTGTTCTCTAGTCTGAGGACAACAGCTGCCGAGGAGAAAATCTGATCTGCACCATGGACAAGGACTTAATGTAAGAACCATTTTACACATAATCCTTCTCCTCCCCACGGCTCTAGCCACAGATGGTTTTATCACCACTTAACCATTTGCTCATGCTCATGGGAGGTTTAGGCTAAACCTAACATCTGACAGCAGTTAGGGTGTTTTATGTTGATACTTTTAGTGAAAATCAAACATATTTGCGGAAGTATGTCTTCAAAGCAGAAAGCACAGAAAGTCAGGAGTCCCAGATGTGCTGGCCTCAACTCCAGTTTTACATGCCAAGGTGTCATCCTGTTCATGCTGGCAGCACAGCGGGGGTCCTGCAGATACTCTGCCTTTGTCCAACCGTCTCCAAACAGGAGACCTCACTCACTATGGGAGCTGCTTCCTTCTCTTTTCCTTGCTTTACAGTGACTGCAGGAAAATAGATTTCCCATCGCTGGAGACAGATCATCCCTCCTGTCAGAATCCTCTAGTAGCCTATGTATGAATAAGCCAGTTATGTGCATGCGCAAAAGCAAGATTTCTATTTTTTGTTTAACCATTCTTACCTTTGTTAACTAAAACAAATATAAAGGATTTAGGACACAAGCATCCATGCAGAGTATCTGTAAGGGTGAAGATTTAAAGTCCAGAGTGGCTGTTTTCAGCAGGTACTGATTCTCAGTTTTATATCAGCCATAGCCCTTCCTGTGACACCATCTAACACTTGATAATTTTCTGGTCTGCTTGAGAGAAAAAAGACAGTAATCTCCTTGTCAGTTATAGTTCCCATATCTGGTGTCTGCGATGTTTTCTGTTTGCCACACACACTTTGAAGTACCATATTGAGCATTCAATCTTAAATACACAAAGAAACAATGTTTAATAGTGGTGACTCACATCTATAATCCCAGCACTTTGGGAGGCCAAGGCAGGCGGATCACTTGAGATCAGGAGTTTGAGACCAGCCTGGCCAACATAGTGAAACCCCGTCTCTACTAAAAATCCAAAAATTAGCCGGGCATGGTGGCACGTGCCTGTAATCCCGCTACTCAGGAGGCTGAGACAGGAGAATCGCTTGAACCCAGGAAGCGGAGGTTGCAGTGAGCCGAGATGATGACACTGCACTCCAGCCTGGGTGACAAAGCGAGACTCTGTCTCCTTAAAAAAAAAAAAAAAAAAGTTTGAATATTGGCTCAGAAAGTTTAAAATATTAAGAATAAAATGTATTCAGTTAAAAGTGGAGAATCGAAAGGTGAAAAGCAGTGTTCTTTACTTAAAAGAAAGTGACCTTCAAGTTAATAAGACATGAAAAAGATACTTGAATACATTAGCAGCCATTAACTGATTCTAGTTAAAAAGAAACACATAGGACCAGCTTGATTGCTCACGTCTGTAATCCCAGCATTTTGGGAGGCGGAGGCGGGAGGATCACTTAAGCCTAGGAATTCCAGACCATCCTGGACAAGCAACATGGCTAGACCCCATCTCCACAAAAAATACAAAAATTAGCCAGGCATGGTGGCACACACCTGTAGACCCAGCCACTCAGGAGGCTCAGAAAGGAGGATTGATTGAGTCCAGGAGCTTTAGGCTGCAGTGAGCTATGATCGCAGCACTGCACTCCAACCTGGGTGACAGAGCAAGACCTTTTCTCAAAAAAAAAAAAA
>NW_016806973.1:3870898-3885879 GCF_001698545.2 Rhinopithecus bieti | reverse complement strand
AAAAAAAAAAAAAAAAAAAAAAAAAATAGGGAAGCATATAAAATATTTTTATTTGGTGGAGCATGCAGGGGTGGTATTCTAATGCCAATTTTATGAAGTTAAAATAAATCGGGAAAAGGCACAATATGTCTGATTAAGAAGAAGGAATGAAAGGTATTTCTTATAGATTCAACTTTGGACAGTATTGATTTTCTGTCTTCACTTGTTCTTTGAAAATTAACTCCCAGGATATCCATTAACACTTATTCAGTGCACATGCACCCACAACATTCAGATAGGGACAATTAGAACGGGTAACATCCTGCATTGAAAATGGTGACAAATTCCATTCACATAAGTTTGAGTCCCCTCACTTTCTCCCTTCCTCTTTTCCTTCTTCCTTTTATTCACCTTTCCATGACTATTCATTAAGAAACTGCCATGTGCTGGCATTTATCTAAATTCTGAAGATGAAATCAATCTGTCTTCATACGGCATTCAAGCTAGTAATGATATTGACTCGATGAAATGGTCAGTATTGAGTTTGTTTAGGCTGTCATAAAGATGGGGGAAAAGCCACACAGAAAATATTAAGGTAATCCACGTCTTGCTGGGGTTGGTACAAAGACTCTGAAAGACAGACTGCAACCCAATACAGATATTAGCTCTGGACAAAGGACACTGCCTGTTTCATAATATAAAGAAACAAAATCTCACAAATGGTAAGAATACATGATGTCAGAAGCAATGTCAGAAGACCAGGGCTCACATTTTTACTTTCCTCTAAGATCAATAACCTTGAGCAAATGCCTCTGCAGTTTAAAGCCCTTTTTCTTCTCTACAAAGGAAGCATAACATAATACCATTACCTTATGTAGGGCACAGTTAAGAGGATTATGGCATGTGTGAAAAGTTTGTGAATTATAACCAAAATATCATGTATTATCATTACATTAAAGTGTGAGGTAGGGCATGTTCAGGTCAAAGCCTAGGAAAAGAAACCGTCAAAAGAGAATGGCTATCCACACGTATTAAGTGCAATTACAAAACTTTGAGAAACATGAGACTTACTTTATGTTGAAGAGGATGTTTACTTTTTTCCATTTCTCATTGTCTCCTGTCTTCAAATATTAACCACATAATGTATACTGGAAAAACAACTCACAGATATACTTCAATTTTTAAAAATGTAGTCTATAAAAAAAGTACATTTATAAAATACAGATTGTCTATTTCCAAAGGACAAAATTCAGTGGTTTCCTAAAAGCTCTTTTACACACAATTTATAAGCACAACTGTGCACACATTCTGGTAAACTTTTTGACTGGTATTTTACCAAGTTTCAAACATAGCTTTTAAAGGACCTAGGATTTAGATAGTTTGAAAAATAGTTCATACTGAACAGGCAAAAACTGGAAGCATTCCTGCTGAGAACTAGAATAAGACAATGATGCCCACCCTCATTACTCCTATTCCTGTAATATTGAAAGTCTTTGCCAGAGCAATCAGGCAAGAGAAAGAAATAAAAGGTATCCAAATAGAAGTCATTGAACTATCTCTCTTTGCTGATGATGTGATTCTTTACTTAGAAAACCCAAGAACTCAAGCAAAGGTCTCCTGGAACTGATAAACATCTTCAGTAAAGTTTTAGGATACAAAATTAATGTACAAAAATAAGTAGCATTTATATACACCAATAACACTCAAGCTGAGAGCCCAATCGAGAACACAGTCTTGATTTACAATGGCTTGCATTTTACATTTACAACAGCTACAACAACAACAACAAAAATACCTAGGAATATATCTAACCAAGGGGGTGAAAGATCTCTATGAGGAGAACCACAAAACACTGCTGAAAGTCATCAGAGATGATCCAAGCAAAAATATCCCATGCTCATGGATGGGAAAAAGCAGTATCATTAAAATGGCCATACTGCCCAAAGAAGTTTACAGATTCAGTGTTACTTCTACCAAACCAGCAACATCATTTTTCACAGAACTAGAAAAACGTATTATAAAAGTAAGCTAGAACTATGGAACCAAAAAAGAGCCTGAATAGCCACAGTAATCCTAAGCAAAAAGAACAAAGCCAGAGGCATCACATTACCAGAATTCAAACTATACTCTAAGACTACAGTAACTGAAACAGCACGGTAGTGGTGCAAAAACAAATACATAGACCAATGGAACAAAATAGAGAGTGCAGAAATAATGGTGCAGACCTACGGCCCTCTGATCTTCAACAAAGTTGACAAAAATAACAATGGGGAAAGGACTCCCTATTCAATAAATGGTCTGGAATAGCTGTCTAGTTATATGCAGAAAAATGAAACTGGACCCCTTCCTTACACCATATACAAAAATTAATTCAAAATAGATTAAAGATTTAAATGTAAATCTTCAAACTATAAGAATCCTAGAATAAAACCTCAAAAACACCATTCTGGACATCAGTCTTGTGAAAGAATTTATGACTAAGCCCTCAAAAGCATTTGCAAAAAAAAAAAAAAAAGACAAATGGAACCTAAAGTTTTGCAGAGCAGAAGAAACTATTAACAGAGTAAACAAGTGACCTACAGAATGGAAGAAGATATTCACAAACTTTGCATCTAACAAAAAGGTCTAATGTCCAGAATCTATAAGGAACTTAATTCAACAAGCAAAAAACAAATAACCCCATTAGAAAATGGGCTAAAGTCATGAACAGACACTTCTCAAAAGAAGACATACAAGTGGCCAACAAATATATGAAAAAATGCTCCATATCACTAATCATCAGAGAAATGCAAATCAAAACCACAATGAGGGCCAGGTGTGGTGGCTCATGTCTGTAATCCCAGCACTTTGGGAGCCTGAGGTGGGTGGATCAAAAGGTCAAGCGTTTGAGATCAGCCTGACCAACAGGGTGAAACCCCGTCTCTCCTAAAAATACAAAAATTAGCCTGGCTTGATGGCACGCACCTATAATCCCAGCTACTCAGGAGGCTGAGGCAGGAGAATCACCTGAACCCAGGAGGTGGAGGTTGCAGTGAGCCAAGATCGCGCCACTGCACTCCAGCTTGGGTGACAGAACAAGACTCCATCTCAAAACAAACAAACAAACAAGCAAAAAACAAAAACAAAAACAAAAAAACCACAACGAGATACCATCTCACATTGGTCAGAAGAGTTGTTATTAAAAAGTCAAAAAACAACAGATGCTGGGGAAGCTGTGGAGAAATGGGAATGGTCATACAACGTTGGTAGAAATGTGAATTAATTCAGCTGCTGTGGAAAGCAGTTTGGAGATTTCTCAAAGAACTAAGAGTTGAACTACCATTCAACCTAGCAATCCCATTACTGGGTATATACCTAAAAGAAATTGTTCTAACAAAAAGGCACATGCACTTTGTATATTCATCACAGCACTATTCACAAGAGTAAATATGTGAATTAAACCTAGATGCCCATCAACAGTGGATTGGATAAAGAGTATATGGTATATACACATCATGGAATACTACACGGCCATAAAAAGAACAAAATCATGTCCTTTGCAGCAACATGGATGCAGCAGGAGGCCATTATCCTAAGCAACTTAATGCAGGAACAGAAAACTAAATGCTACATGTTGTCACTTATAAGTGGGAGCTAAACAATGTGTTCTCATGGACATAAAGATGGCAGCAATAGACACTGGGGACTACTAGAGAGGGAGGCAGAGATGGGGGTATGGGTTGAAAAACTAACTACTGGATAGTATCTTCAGTACCTGGGTGATGAGATCAATTGTAACCCAAACCTCAGCATCATACAACATACCCAGGTAACAAACCTGCATCCCCTGAATCTAAAATAAAGATTGAAATTATTTTCAAAAAGAAAGAAAAATAGAAATTCTGTTAGAGCACTACTATTCTGGTATTATCACGCAGAACTGGATTTCTATAATCTCAGAGAACAAAAGGTCATTATTGTATTATTAACGTTATTCCTTAAGAGTCTATTAGAGACTAGGAAGACTGAGCTATGTCCTAAACATTCTAGGGGCTGTCGTATATGACTGTGTTACTCAAAAACATTACTCTCAAGTTTGCAGTTCACCATAAGATATTCCATTTTGAGAGAGTTCTTCGTCCTTTATCATATTCCTGCCAAGCGTTGAGTAGTAAAACCTCATTTCTGACTTGAGGCTGAGATTCACACCTGCCCATACATCACATAGGAGAAAGCTAGCATCTCAGATCTTGCAACTAAGAGCATTAATTTTCCTACTGTTTTGATTACAATTTTGTTCCCGATTGTTAACATTTATGGTATAATGGTCTCATAGTGAAGAAAGAATACAAAAATCATTATTTGCATTTTATTATTTTCTCATTGGAGGCTTAGCCACCTTCAGACAGACTTTGCAATGGCCTGGTAAAGGCACAAGTGTTCCTGGAAGCCTCAGTTCTAGGATGGGTACTTTGTAAACCTGTGCATAGGGCTCCAGATAATTGAAAATATGAATTCAAGTTTGAGGTCTTTCAATGATTCTATGAGATAATTCCACATCTTTATTTCCAAATACACTCTGCTTATTTTAAATGGTTTGTTTTCTTTTTTCTCATAAGGAAAAATACTTTCTGTAAGATATGACATGGAAAACTATGTTTTGCCAGGCGTGGAGGCTCATGCCTGTAATCCTAGCACTTGGGAGGCCGAAGCAGTTGATAGGCTTGACCTCGGGAATCTGAGACAAGCCTGGGCAACATGGTGAAACCTGTCTCCACAAAAACTACAAAAATTAGCTGGGCATAGTTGCTTGCACTTGTAGTCCCAGCTACATGGGGGGCTGAGGTGGGAGGACTGCTTGAGCCTGAGGCAGAGGTTGCAGTGAGCCATGATCGCACCACTGCACTCCAAGAAAAAAAGAAAAAGAAAAAAGAGAAAAGAAAAACTATGTTTTGGTTACTTCCTGAAGAGACCAGCTGGAAGAAAGAAGCAGAGAAAATAAAGGAAGACAGGAGAATCCCTGAACTAGCTGACTCAGTTCTTTGTTGTGAATGTTGTCATTAGATTTTGTCTTTCCCTTTCAGCTGCCAGGGATTATGAGAAAAGAAAACAAAAGGACAAGAGGCTTTTAAGAAGGATGGTTTGGCAGAGGACATTACTATCTGGTGCTTTGTTGTGTGCTGGAGGTTAATTAAGCAGCTTTGACTCTTTCTATGGCACTGATTATAAGGGAGAGCCAAGAATTTGCCAAGACTTGCCATTGCTACATGCTGTTACGTAACTCATCACAGAATTCTTTCAGAGCAACCCAGGCTTTCCCACAGGACAGCCACGACTAGGTATTTGACCAAATGTGCCCAGGAAAACATTTCTGTTTGAAGAATTTCTGTCAAGAAAAGTTTCTTGGACAGAATAAGACTGTAGAAGAAATTTCTGCAAGTAATTTTAAAACTCCCAACTCTGAACTAGCCTTCTCAACAGAATAAGATTGTAGAAGAAATTTCTGCAGGTAATTTTAAAACTCCCAACTCTGAGCTAGCCTTCCCAACCTTAACAGTCTTCCTGGCTCCTGGTCACACTAACCAAACTCTGCATTACTTTGCTCCAATCCTATGGAATGGCTCAGAATGTCTTACTTTCCTTTGTATCAGAGGGAGTATCTGCAAAATCATACCTTGAGTCTTAAAGACATAAAATAAATGGGTTATTTTGGGCAAGCTTTGTATTTTTATCTTTTAAAATAGTTACAGTTCTGCAATATTTTTCCTTTTGTATAGAAAGGGCCAGTCGACAAGGCGCATGGAAGGCACAGAGACCTCATGCACACGAGGCTTTGATTTTGCCACTCACCCTGTGATTAGTCAGTGAGAAAGAGCATAGAGTGGAAGAGGAATCTGGGTTGGAATTCTGCTTATTCCAGTTACTACCCAAAAAAAATGACAACTTACCGAGCTCTTCAGAGCTTCAATGAATTGTTATATTGCAGACAAATAAAGCTGACCTCTGAAACGATCTACTTAAAGAGCTAATGTGATTCTGGGGTAGAACACCTGCTTAGTAGAAATGTCATGGTATTATATTATGTGCTTATAGCAACTATTTGGCAAACACAGTTAATTTATTAGAATGTTACGTAACTGTATTTTCCTATTGATGCTTTCCTGTGTTACTAAATTTTGGGCAATTCTAGCCTGTTTTTGAATTTTTTAAAAAAGTATGATATAGAAAGCTAACATCTATAGAGTGTTGACTTTACACCAGACACTGTGGTAAGTGATTAAGGTAATAAATTATATCTCATATAAGATTTCTACTAATCCCCTCAAGTAGTATCAATACCTCCATTAAACTGAGATCTATAGATGTTAAGCGACTTTCCTGAGATCACATAGCTAGAAAAATGCTACAAACACAACAGAACAAGTTATGTCTGGGTCAAACATTGTGCAGTATGCAATGGGTTTTTAACCTCCATTTTCTCTTTTTTTGAGGTCTTTTATTCATTCTACAACCATTTGCTGACTTTCTTCAATATCCAAGACAGTGTTTTTCCTGCATGCCATTGAAAGTTATTTCAAGGACCAAGTGACTTTCGTCTAGTAAATTGAAATGTTCTTCTCCATCATAAAAGCAGTTTTGACTGATCTGCCTTTCTTGTAGCCCATTAAAATTCAGTCTCTAGTCAAGTATTTGGCAAAAATCACAGGTTTGTCTCACGAGCCTTAGGTTAATTATAAAGTACATAGCTTTTTTTCTTCTACTTAAAAACACTGTCTTTCAAAAGTAATAGAATATTCATTATAATGCTATAGAACCAGGTTTGTAGTTATTTTGTATATGCTTTCTAAAATGGAGCTTTAAACCTACAAAATCTCCATCACTGAATTCAATTTTCATAAATACAAATAAAAATGTTTTTTCAAAAAAATATTATCATCAGTTTCAGTAGACTCCAAATACTAAGCTTACTTAAACAGATTTCTTTTCACATTCTTGGAATGTCACACCAATTAGATATGCAACTATTACTTTGGGACTTAATGTTCAGTAAAGGTTTTTTTTTTTCTCCAGCCAGAGCCAGTCTTGTTTTGTTGGTTTATTTGAGTAATGGTAAGTAGCCAGAAAACTTAGCTCCTATACTAGATTCTACTTGAGCATTTTCATCATTACTGTGGTGGGTGGGAGAGATAGAAGGAGAGAGATGCTTACGTTTTCATTTTACTCCTTTTCTTTTAGTTCTTGGAGTTACAATGAAGTATTTATTCTTTCCTGGATGCAACAGATCTGTGACCTGTGTATTTGAGCTCTAAAGAATTAGCACTTTTTCCTTTTCCAAATTCATGATTCTAGATCACAGGTCAAGATGGAAGTGAGACACAAAACTTCCAAATTCAAGAATTCATTAGGTGCATCATTTCATTCTAAAAATGAACTATTACTTTTACTTGATGAATGATGGAAACACGATTTCTCTAGTGAATGAAGTAGAATTTGGAAAACATAAGTGCACATAAATCTCCTCAGCGGCTAAACAAAGATGTATTTAGTTGCTACTGAGGGGTTGAGTCACTACCAAAGTCACCGCTGTTTCCAATGTCATTATTTAACAGTTCTTGTAGTGCGTTGAGTCTGCTTTAGAAGAAGTATTGAGATTGCTTTAGAAGAAGGATTGCTTCCTTTCTCACTTTGGCAGCCTCACCTGATTCAATTCACTAACAAGCGACTTTGCGGTGTTATGATGGTGAAGAGCAGATTTCCAACGGATGGACCTTAACTTAAATTTTATCATTGTCAGCTTTCACTTAAATCACGCTGCACACTTGACAGTTGAGGTGAGCCAGTGCTTCTATTTAAAAACATGAATGGCATTTTGGTGTTAAATTTCAGTTTGTTTGTACTCTACCCATAGTTTAAGACTATAAACCTTCTGGAAAGAGTATATGTATTTCTGAAGGTTTCTATTTTACTCAGTGGGTACTGGTGGCATGGAAATTTTAGCTGCCCTGATAGAGAGAGGATGCCTTCCTGCTGTTTCACATAGTTATGTTCATGCCTGACAGGCCCCAAATGTTTGCTGCTCATCTAATCCCTAGGAAAGAATTTGGAAAGGAGACTCAGTTATGACTCATATTATCAGATGGTTAGGTTCTGTAAAGATATGTGTAACAAATAATATTTTCCATAAACTGGGACAGTCTAGTTTTAAAAATTATTTTATCCCTTTCTTTGCAGAGAAAGATTATTACTATTTTAAAGCCCAACTTATGAAGATTTATGAAAGCCGAGTTATACTGTTCAAAAGGGTGAAGGGGACCCATGGGGACCTTGTCCCCTCACACCACCCTAGCTTTTCAGCTCCCAGGGCCTTCTAGAAAAATCTTAAATCTACCTTAAATATGGGATATTCATCTATCTTAAATATACAAGGCAGATTTGTTAAATCCTTTTCCATAGTAACCAATGAGGAATTGTAGGATGAGGATTGAGAAAAAAATCATCTAATATATGTTCATCTTTAACCTAAATTTCGCAGAGTGGACTTGTTTAATCACAGACCACCTGGAAGACTCTTTCACTATTAATTTAACAATTTATGAAACTCCTTAAGCCTTTCCCTCCCTGCCATCATATTCTTTGGGCAATTCCACTCTAAAAAGCCAATGGTCTGCTTTGTAGCATTGCTGAGGGATGGCTGGAAAGAATAAATGACTTGTTCCCTATGCAGCTGATAATGCTTTGCTTTGTTGTTGTTTTGTTTTTGCTGTTGTTTGTTTGTTTGTTTTTGAGATGGAGTCTAGCTCTGTTGCCAGGCTACAGTTCAGTGGAGCAATCTTGGCTTACTGCAACCTCCGCCTCCCAGGTTCAAGCAATTCTCCTGCCTCAGTCTCCAGAGTAGCTGGGATTATAGGCATGTGCCGCAACGCCCAGCTAATTCTTGTATTTTTAGTAGAGACGGGGTTTCACCTTGTTGGCCAGGATGGTCTCGGTCTCCTGACCTCGCGATCCACCCACCTCAGCCTCCCAAAGTGCTGGGATTACAGGCGTGAGCCACTGCGCCAGCCAGAAATGCAAAAGTTCTACATCATTTGTAAGTAAATGCTTGCTTTCTTTTGAATTTTTAAAAATTATTTGAGGGTGGCTTTGGAGGAAGAGGTGTTCCAAATACTTCACCTGCTTTTAATGACATGGTTCATCTGTCACTGGGGATAATTGTTCTTCTCTCCTCTGCAGTTTAGAAAATAGGCTTAATTGCTAAAATTGTTGCCCAAATCCACAGAATTACCATGGATCCACTCTGAGGATGTGCAGTGCTGAGTCAGTGTTGTGGAGGTACTCCATCTTCTCTGAGATGTACTTCATGAAACACACATAATGACATTAAATCATTATACCAAGTATTTTGTAAAATATTTATGGTGATAATTATTGCCATCATTAGCTAGCAACCCTTTTTCATATGCTGAATCCTGTAAAAGCATCAGAAAATTCCTAAAAGAACTTCTGACTTTTAGATTTATCATTCGAGATGTGTGTTTATTTTTCCCATTAGCATCAACCACTCAACTTATGTTTCTTCATCCCTAACATTTATACTTCCACCTTTGCTCCAGATGAAACAGGCTTGTTTGGCTCCACATTCTAAACTTTTCCTCTTTTTTTCTTTATATTTAGCTTGGTTTCATCTTCACATCTACATAACCAAATATGTTCTGCCTTTGGATTTCTGCCTTAAGCTCTGCTTTATTTATGAAGTGCCTTACAGTCTCAGATGACCTCAATCTCTTCCCTTTCTGACTTAGAGGAGAACATCAATTGCAAAACTTGACTGTTTTCCTTTTAGCACCATATGATTTTCTACCTGCTTGCTGTTTCGGTTGTCTTACTTCTGCAATGTTTGGCTCCACTCATCCAAGTCTTCTGCTTTTACTCATATATCACACATGGTAAACATATGCATATATATAATATAGATATTATATACACGATATAGTATGCATTTATATTTATTATCTATTAGTTATGTATTATATATTATAGGTATTAAATACTATATATATTTATAGATATATTGGTATATGTGCATGTAGTACACAATATTGTGCTAGGAAGAGAGTAGATAGCCCAGTATTTATTCAACTAAGCTACATTCAAGGCTATAGCAGTTATGGCAATGAATAAGAAAAATAGCTTATTTTAATAATTCACTGTCTTCTAAAAGAGATAGTAAATTGAGAAGCAGAAAGTTAAGACCTAGTTTTCATTCCTTTACTATCTTGACTATGTAAAAAAATTTAAAACGTTGACAATATCAATGTCCCCTGTCAAAGTACACAAAATCCATTTTGAAATTTTTTCATCAAAATATTTTTCATTTTTCACAAAGCATACTTGTGTCCTTCCTAAAAGTAAATTCTTTTAACAACAAAACTCTGAGTCTAAGATAAAGCTTTAGGTAAGAGATACATTAGTCTGAAATAGCAAATTGAGAAGTGAAAAAGTTGGTAGGAAGTGAAAGTGGGGAATTGGGAAGCTTTTGAGCATTGAGAATAAGGATGCATGCTTAGTTGTGTGAGAGAATGTGTATATTGTTAGTACAGCTTCTGTGTAACTGGCATATCCTAGGCAGAACTATTCTTAGCTCTACATACATTTCTCTGTATAGAACCTTCCCATAGCACCTTCTTTAATCTTGTAAAATAGCATTTTCCATGTTTTAAAATTACTTGCTTATCCGTCTTTCTTCCACTAGACTGTGTACACTGTTGGGAAAGACAGTGGTTAGTTTCTGTAGTTTATCCTTAGTGTCTAGCACAATGCCTTTTAAGCTGGTAGATACATAAATAAGTGTTGGGTAAGTACATTATGTTGTAAGTAATAAATGTGCAAGTAATTGAATGATTAAAGGAAGGAAGAGATGAACAAAAGATATAAGAATATTCCTAGGAAAACTGATCCTTCCTAAACTATTACCACCGATGTCAATTTTTTTAATTTAAAAAATTTATGCATTTCTCCAAATATAAAGTTATTAAGTGCTATGGTTTGGATATTTGTCCCCTCCAAACCTCATGTGGAAATTTGATCCTCAATGTTGGAGGTGTACAGTCTAATGGAAGATGTTTGGGTTATGGGGACGGATCCCTCATGGATACATTAACGCTTGCCCTCCCTCCTTTGGTGCTGAGTGAGTTCTCACTCTATTAGTTTCTGAGAGTTCTGGTTGTTGAAAAGCACACACACCTGCCCCCACTCTCTCTCTTGAGTCCTCTCTTACCATGTGATCTCTGCACATGTTGGCTCCCCTTCCCTTTAGTCATGAGTGAAAACAGCCTGAGGACCTCAGCAGCCACCAGAATCATTAGCTAAATAAACCTGTTTTCTTTCCCCAGCCTCAGCCATTCCTTTATAGCAACATAAAATGAATAAGGAACAGGAGAGGAAAAGCATTAATACATTAAAATTTAACAAAGTCTTTTCTAAACTTGGAACTTTGTTCCCAGATTTCATTTTTAATTTGCAGGATTATAGTCGTTTCTTCCACAAAAGTGTTTAGGCATTTCTGAAAAAGTAGCGCTTGGACAAAATTAGAACCTCTTTGAAAAAAAAAGTAGTAGCACTTGTGAGTATAATGCCATGTATTTTGTCATACAAGAATAGTTCTATCGATTCCAGTTATTATTCTCTGGAGTTGTTCCACCTACATGTAGAAAATGTGTCCAAAAACTTCCACATATTGAGAATATTTACCTTTATATAATAAAGATATTATTAATAAGTCATCCTACAGATTCACTACAGATTCTTTGCTGAAATTCTCAGAATGTCCCTAAGATAACTAATCTCGTGCACAGGTAACCAGCAGCACCAAAAGTCACATGAAATAAGTTGCTCCTCAGAAACAGGTATAAAGAATACTACTGCTTCTATTGCTAGCACTGGCTGTAAAGCTAAATTCCTAAAGTTGGTTTTAAACCTAGGATGGAGTTTATTTATGGAGAAAAAAAGATATTACATCAAATTCTAGCTGCTTTTCTTATCCAGGTTACGCTATTCTCCAAAATGCCAAGTTCACCTGCCATTCAGCTTAAGGTCACACATTTATACTATGTCCTATTTCCAAGTGTCTACCACAGACTTGACCAAAAAGAAATTCATGATTAATGGCAACTCTAAAGTAAAACTTATGAAATCACAAGCATAAATATTCTATACGATGATTTTACATGTGTTGTGTATTCTACATAAAATCTCAACCGTGAAAGGAGCGCCTGAAGAGCTTGGGTGTCACCAGATTGTTTCTCAAGCAGCCTCACAGAGACGCGTTATCTTGATGAATTTTCCACAATCCAAAATTTGGTCCATGGCCTTGCAGGCTCAGAAATCTGTCAGCAAGGCTGGAGCAAATTTACATCTCAGAAATGGACTTACAACTCCACAAACACAAAATACTGTTGATTGATATCAAGATGCAAATGTATTAATTTGCAACAAGACCTACAAATGCCAGATGGACTAAAACAGTCCTGAGGGCAAGTTGGCACATTTTCTTTCTGTGGGCAGATTGCGATTGGAGCCAAGTCATAATCAGAAGGCTTGGTGCTTAAAAATATAAATTGGAACGAAAAGAATACATGAAATAAATCAAATGCAAGACTAGAAATGAGATTATAATTCTATTACTTCCTGATTTACCTTGATATTTCCCAGTAGGGATAGGTATCTAACCTACCAGACTCAGCAAGCTCTAAGGGTCCACTTTCAAGGGGTGGCCTTGGCTGGAGGCTGCAGACTTGACCTGTGTGGCTAATTAATCTTCTGATTGACATGTCAGTATCTAACTCTGGGAGAAAAAGCTATGCTAAAATGAAAAAAATAATATGTTAAAATGTTACTCTAAGGTAACATTTGCTCTTTCTGCCAATTTAAAGGCTATTTGAATGCTATTTACAGGTATCATCACATTCTTTCTTTCTTCTTTTCTTTTTGTTTGTTTATTTTTTGTTGTCATTCTTTGTTTTCTGTCCATACCACCATTACCAAAGTAGTCTAGGTCCTCATCTCCTCACGGCAAGGTCCTAACCGGTCAACTTGTTTCAAATCTGTCTCATCCAACTCCAAAGAATATTACTATAGAAATCTACTTTAAATTATGGTTTAATACATACCCTTTTTTATTTTCCCACCTTCTTTCATACCAAAAACTTTCAATGATGCCTACTGCCTTCAAAGTTAAGTCTCAATTGTTTAGCATGGCATTCAAATTCCTTTACATCTGGGCCCAACTTATTATTACTTTTCTACTGCATGAACTCTCCACTCCAGCCAAATCTACTGACTCCCAACAGTCCATGTGCACCCATAAATCCACGCCTCGCTCATTCCTGGAGTCACCTCAAGATCTGCCTCCTCTTTGAAGATATCTCTGAAAGTACAAATTGGAAAATGACCCATTCATTCTTTAGAGCCATTTGGTAGTGAGTATTCTGGAAAGTGACTATTACCTGTAGATATCCTATCTCCTCAATTAGAATATAAACCTAAGGATGAGAACAATACATTTTGCCTTTTATGTATACCGTATCCTCAGTGTCTTGATATCAAGGGTGCGCAAAAAAAATCAATGCTTAGAACTTGTCCTGTCCATTTGTAGCAAAAACTGCTAAACTTCTTCAGAGTCTAACACAGAACTTGAAAAGTATTGCCCTTAACAGAAGAGAAGAGCTGCCTCTTGAAGTATCTTTGGGTGTCAAGTAGTTAATGGCTTCTTCTAGGCCTTTGGTATGATTTCACCAAATTAATACATTTCTCCACATCCTCATTCTCTCTGTACACTGTTTAATATTTCAATATAGCCTTCAAAGCCTGGTAGTCTCCCTGTCAGTTTCAAAGTCTAGAGTTAGCTTCAAGAATAGACTAGGCCTCTGATATACAAAGACTGTAATCAGAACACTTAGCAGCAAGGATGATACAGGAGGTAGTTACACAAAAAAGCAAAGCAAAGAATAGACCCCTGCAATATGATGAGGATGATAAAAGTCTTTAGAGATGAAAAGATAGATTTGTAAAGTTTAATGAAATAGCAAAAGGATCAAGAAAGAAATATCTTAAGCTATTTTAGATACCATTTAGCTTTTCAGCATTCTCATGGGTAATCATATCTTGGTCTCAAGCCTGATAGGAAAGAGCTTAAAAAAAAAAAAAAAACAACAACAGATTATTTGTCGAATACAATCAGCTGATTGGCAATAATATCTAAGACAGATAACAGTTCCTTTTATTTCACACCAAAGTACTACTGCTCATGGGGAGGGCATCCAGAATGTTGTCAACAGGGTCTTCTGTGATTATGAAAGACACGAAAATATACACACCATCTCTTATTTCATGGAATTTGGCAACTCCACATCAGAAATGTTGGGGAGCAGTCTGGCTAAGCCTTGAAAGTAGGAATGAGAAACCCAATTCAAAGGGGAATGAAGGTGATAATCTCTCCCAGGAAGGAGGAAATTGTTGGATTAAACACAGATAATTAAGCCTAATTAGTGACTTATAAAGATACAAACAGAATTTAAAAATAATTTACTTATAGTAAATAAAAGAAAAAACTATGTCGAAATGGAGAAAGTAATAATTTTCTTGGGCAAGCAAGAATGAATGCTTAGAAGTAGAAGATTAAGAAAGAGTTTTATAAGGTACCTGATTTGTTCTCTTAATGTTAAAATAAAATTGGAAACAAATTATGCTTACATTGAATAAAAATTATAATACTATACTGTATTGTTTCATATACAGATTAATGCATGATATTAGAGGGGAAATTTTTGTTAAATAGATATAATATTAAAAATAACACAAAACAAAATTTTAAAAACTTTGCTTCCATTTTATATTTCCAAGAAAAGTGTCTCCTATTAATTGATACCGATTTCCTTTCTTCTTTCCTTCTTGAGACAAAAAATCCTAGAGATGTAATTTATTTTAAAATAGAATCCTAAAAGTATATGGGAACGAGTCAACCTTTT
>NW_016806973.1:3850338-3869356 GCF_001698545.2 Rhinopithecus bieti | reverse complement strand
TGATTTTAACCCAAAATTTACATAAAAAAGTAATTTTCCTCTTTATAAAGCCATGAAGTGTTATAAGTATTTCCCTTAACAAAAGTTTATAACATATTTACCTTGAAGCAGTCTAAAAAGAAAACATGTAATTATGGATCAAATGAAAGCTAAACTCCACTTGAAACAAGAGAGGATTATCACAAACATACCTTGTCCTTGGGTTACTCCATAAAATTCAGCTGCTATCCTTGCCGCTTCCTTGCGGTTGCCTTTCACAATGTAGAAATGACTGAGGATGGCAAGGCTGATTTTCACAAAAAGCTTAAAACAGAACAGCGAAAGTATTGTAAAGTAGACATTGGATAATTGTTGAGCAAATGGCCGATTTTCTTCCAACACCGACATTGCTGCAGAAGAATCTGTGGCTATCTTTAGTTGGATCCAAGTCTCAAATGTGCCTGGCTCTCGTCCGGGATGCTCCTGAACAGCTGGTCCTGAGGAAAGAAAATATCAGCTGGTAATGATGCCTACAGCTCAAAATATTTATACAGTCCATAAAAGTTCTTCGCAAACTCCTATTGGTCTGAAAATATTCCATGGAAGCAATTGTATCACGTGTTGCAAGTCTCCTGACTTTCCATTCTCAATATAAAATGATACTCCACCTCTGTGCTCCAAATTTAAAAATCCAGATATTGAAATATATATGCATATCCTTTCCATTTGATACATTTAGTTATCAAGAACAATTTGAAGACAGTGTATGGGGTTCCCATTGTTAATGTAAATGATATTCATAATATCAAGTAAAGTTGTCTATCCTTTAAGGCTTTAAAATGGCACTGTACTATTTGTAGACCATGAGCTAAATCCGTAAACAGTCCATGGCTTGTATCTTAATGACCACTCATCAGATTAACCAATTATTTTGTTTTTACTATTTTAGAAATAAACATTTTTCTTACAAGTCATGACACTGGAACATCACAGATTAATAATTTAACACGTTTCCTTCATCCAATGGACAGTTTTTAAGAACTTGGTATGTGTCAAACGCCTTGCTAGATTTTGAAGAGACAAAGACAAGTAGAATGGTCCCTGCCACAAGGAACTCAGAGTCTAGCAGAGGAAACGGAAAAGAAATCAGGTAAATATAAAGCAGGTAAAAACAGTTACTAAGGGAGCAGAAAGAGGAAGCATGTAATCCTGGGAGGGAGGTGTCAGAAAAGCCATATCCAGAAGGATTATCAGGTAAACATATGCATTTCATCAAGACTCTCCAAAACCAAGGAAAACAATATACTTTTTAGGGCTATAATCTTTGCTAACCCCAATATGTTTTATTCATTAATGAAACGCGTCTGTATATAGGTATCCTTAGGCAAGTCATATTTTAAAAGAGAAATAAAATAAATTATTAAGAAAATGACATAGAACAGCAACATTTTGGCATTTAAGCCAAAAATGATCTGCCAAAATACTAAATATCATTTCTTACAGGGAGTTTAGTTACATATTTCTATGACCGGGTTTGGGACCTGTCGATTGTGGTATTTGCTGCCTAATTCATTTGAGAAGTTCCAAAATAACAAAAAATAACAACCATAAGAAAATAGAAGTGTCCGTTCTTGGAATAAGGAGCGTACCTATGACTGGTCATCCTAGTAAGTGTTGTGTGCTTCTCTCCCTCGGTGTATCCATTTTTTGCTGAGTATGTTAACTGATTGGACAGATTTACCTGACGCATTCCAACACAGGAGAAATGGCTGTAAAATAAATATGTCAAATAAAGCAGGCTGCTTCTTTCCCCAGTGAATGAATGGCTCTCAGGAAAAAAATAATAATAATAATTAGATCTATATATTAGAAAGAAATTACCAAGCTTCTTATGAAAATGGCCCCTGGTATGATTTTCAGAGGCAGGCATTCATTAGACCCAGTGTGCCATTTCATATGTGCTTTGGAAATCAGTAAAAATTAACTTCAAATAGAAGATTAACAAAATGTTCCTCTCTTTCACTACTGGTAAGACTGTGTCAGTTGAGTCAATACATGCTGATGCTTCTACGGTGAGTCCTCCCTCTGGCATGGTGATGCCTGACTCCACACTAGAGAGGTATGTCCGTGGACAGCTGGGCCATCACAGTGCTCTGAGTCACTGCAGACTTCCCCTTCAATGCTTCAGGATCAGAAATAAAACCCGCCTTAGTCACGTCTTTGTGCCCATCTAAGGTTTCAGTCCTTTCTCTTTACCGGTAAGTGCTATTACAAATAATTGTCTTTGCATGAGCTAAGCAGGAGCCTGGATTCTTTGGGGTTAAGTAACATTTTCATTTCACTAAGCCTGGAATCATCGGTGCATTAAGTTTAAACACATCTAGTTTTACTAGTACAAAAATCTACAGTATAATATTTAGGATTTTATGTCAAGACATCAGGTTTTGTTTTTATGAATTACTTGATTCCCATTTGTACGTTCTGTTGGTATACTTTCCCTCAGCAAATTTTACCATCTCTGAGTCTGTTAATTACTGAATAAAAATTCTTCAAGTGGAAATTAGATGCTGTATTTTTCATATTATAAATCCTTCCAAATAACACTATGAACAAATCTGTTAATATTTAAAAGACACATAACCACATTAAAAGTATTGTGCATCTATTTTCCTGGAATTTTCATTTCCTCAGGAAAATAAAATATTGATTAGTCATTGAAGTAACTTACTGAGATAAATGTTTTTATAATATACCATGTTGAAAGACTGTGGTAGCAAGATCTAGTTGATTAGCTCAGTACATCTCAACTTTCCTGATCTTGTTAGCTTCGATCAGTCACTCAAACTAAAATGTTGAAACTGAACTCAACATTGTATTACTAGAATGGGTGATGTGAGAAAAGTTAAAACATAGGAAAAATCATTTATTGAGGGTATACTGGATGCTACATGCATATATTTATTTATTTATGAATTTATTTCATCTTAGGGGTGGATATTATTATTCACATTTTAAAGATGAGAAAAGTTGGGCTCAGAGAGCTTTAGAGACCTGTAAAAGTTCATTATAAAGAACAGCACTATTTGAACATAAAATACATGCTCAAGTTGCCTCTAAAATTTTCTATTTTTAAGCACTTACAATCTGATTGAGCAAATACAACTCATATATACAGAGACTGAGACAGTCACACAGATTCACAGACGCATACACATACTGCCCCTGCCCCCGACACGCACAGAAGAGATCATACAAGATTATATGTGATTGGGACCCAATTACTCCAGTAAGCTGCATACATGCTACGACGATTAAATTAGATGGAACTTTGTGTGCGTTTACTAAGTGGGAATAAAGAGAGAGGGGCTAATACTGTTGGTCTATTCAAAGCTATGTGTTGGTGAGTGGTTTCCACTAAAACAACAGAGAGAAAGTCAAGTAAGGTAGTCGAGAGTTAGCACATTAAAAAACATTGAGTGTTCAAGGCAGGGTCCAATGATTAAGAACTATTAGGTTGGTGTAAAAGTAATTGCGGTTTTTGCAATTGCTTTTAATGGCAAAAATCGCAGTTACTTTTTCACCAACCTAATTAAAGGATGAGGATAAAGGAAAGTATGTTGAGTCTGGACAGAAGTTCACTGATGACCTTCAACTTAGTATTTTAATAAAATAATGGAGTGGGAATCAGGACATCAGTGTTAAGGGAATGATCCTTACAGCAACTCCCGAAGAACAAAGGCTCCCTGGCTTTCCTCCTCCTGTCACCTTTCTAGGTGCTTCTTTTTCTCACCTCCATGCAGGTATCAGAGAAGAGACTACACAGCTGACCCCTGGGACTCCCCACCTTCCTCTTTTCGAGTCTCTTGCTTACTCGTCTCTTCAGTGTCTCAGGGTACTATATGAATTGTTGCTGTGTTTTAGGGACTTAGTTTCACGTCACTCAGAAGTTGAATAGGAAAATGACTTTCAAACATAACCAGATAGCCTTTAAATTTTCATAAAAGAGGGAATTGTGCGTCTAGAGATTATGGGACTAAACTGTTTTGACTTAGCTACAGTATTGATCCAAGCTATTAGATTGAAAATATCAATGGGATATAATAAAAAGTGCCTGTTTCTAGTGCTTTCCAGTTGCTAAATCTTAACAGAGGGGAAATACAGTGACCCACCTTCAATGACTTTTTTTTTTTCCTCTTGAGGCAGGGTCTTGCTGTGTCACCCAGGCTGAGTGCAGTGTCATGATGACAGCTCACTGCAGCCTCGACCTCCCAGGCTCAAGCAGTCCTCCCACCTCAGCCTCTGTAGTAGCTGGGACTACAGGCATGAGCCACTGGGCCCACCCTTTTAAAAAAATGTAATTTTTAATTCTCTGGTACATATCTAAAGTCTCTAATTGACTTTTTTTATTCCTAATATTCCAAAAAACAAAACCACAGGGATACATTTCAAACAGCAAGGTTGCTAATATTCAGCATAATGGCAGACAGGTTCCTAGCCCTGGAATAGGTTGTTGAGGATTATTTGTATGCAGTGAATACAAACTCAGAAAGGTCATTTACCCATAAATTTGAAGGTCAATGATGGCTGATAAAAGGAAAGAGAAAAATTATGCAAGTTGTCATGGTAATCTATTCACTATTGCATTTAAAACACTACTGAAAACATAATCCCCAATTTTTTTATTCTGTTTTGTGAAATCTCATGAGAAAAAAAAAATAGGCAAATGAAGCCCCTAGATGTTCAGAATACATGAGAATTTGAAATGAAAACAGCAGTGTTTACACTTCAAATTGAATTCCTTAAAGAGAATGAAAAACCGAATTTAGCCTTATCTCCATTCAGTATATCCTGTTTATCTTCACTTACCCCCAAGCTGCACTAACGGAAACAGATACTTTAAAAAGGCAAAACACATTTTCATAACTCCTGATGCAGACTTAGACATTATGACATAATGCTTTTGTCATAGACAATTAATACATTCACAGCAGAACTATAGACACTGATGTCTCAGGTTTCTATGAGATAACCATAATTATTGATGCAGGATAAGCTCTCTTAGAGATTATAATTATCAAATAATTATTATTTATAGTGTTGGCTAGGGAAAGTTTGGGTGAGAGCTATTTTGTTGGACTATACCTATCGGGGGGGGGGGAAATTCACTGTGGTTTGGTCTCTTAGCCATTCTTCCAGTATGTGGAACAAAAGGAGTAATTTCTGCGTGAGCATTTATGATAATCCATAAAAAGGTATTTAAGCCACCAAAAAGGGTCATCAACTTAGATTGCATCCAGGCTCTTTGGAAAAATTCACCTAGCTTTCCCAAAACACAGAATAGCTTTATCCTAAAAATTGAGTTACATCAAACCATCACATATGAGATCTGCCCTAAACTATGAAATTGCTTTAGGTTAAATGAGCTTTATTCATGTATATTGTTGTCCAAAAAACTTGGCTGAAAGCTGGTAGTTCTGCATTATATAAGAGTTTAAAAAATAGATTTCTTAAAATCATTTAAAATTTTACTATTATGCCAAGCCAATTTTCTACACAGTTTATTAGAATGAAATGTGGGAATTTGTTTTTTTTCTTTTCTTGTAAACCCAGCATTTCTTAAAAGATCATATCTTCCCCACATAAGGTCCATGTACTTGAATCTCTTGGGCTCTAGAGAAAGAAGGATACTTGACCAAAACGTAGCCAAGAAAGATATTACCGGGACTTCTGCGGAGTTTGAAAAAGCACTCATCCTCTGGCAGGGGAGCTAAGGATAGCCAAGATCTAAGCTTAAATTTAACAACTGCGAGGTATAATGACAGTAAAGAAATAGCTGCCCAGGAATTAAGCCAATAAAAAGAAGAGCGATGGCTTGAGATTTGAAAGGCGCATCACGTACCTTTCATTGAGCACCTGGATCTAGTTAGTTCGCACCTGAAGTAGCTATCTACAGTAATACAGATTTGACAGTAATACGAAGTAATAAAGTCATTTTTGCTGTTGTTAATCCAAATCAATTTGAATTGAAAGGGCCTCTCTCCACTTGCCATGGAAAAAAAAAAAAAAACCTGATTATTCATATTCTGGAAGTCCTTATAAAGAGGAAATTATGAAGTGGGGTATCATTATCCTTCTGTTACAACAGGGACGAAGAAACAGAACTGAAAGAAGGTAAGAATTTGCACAACATTATACATCTTTGAAAGTGAAGCACCTGGAGATTCCAACCCAGTTTTTTGCCTCAGTGCTCTCAGATTATTTTCAGATGTTAGTGTTGAAACATTGATAATTGCCTGTTTAACCACTGTCCTCTGAGGTAGCACACCCTGTTGATTACAGTGTACATTTGTGGCCCTGTGTGGGTTTATTAAATAGCCTTTGGATAAATACTGGAGTATGTGCACTGGGTCCAATCTGATGTGTCTCACCCAAATCTTCTATGATAGAATTTGTCTAACCATCCATTTTAACTAAGCACATATTTAAAAGACTATTTGAAAAGGGAAACCTTTCAATGACATCATTGAAGATCCAAGTATGGGACCACATTAGAATGAAATGATGCCACAGTGATCTTTCAGTTTAATTCCAGCATAGCATTTTCTTTTTTTTTTTTTTTTTTTTGGATGAGTCTCACTCTGTCGCCCAGGCTGGAGTGCAGTGGCAGTGCAGTGGCACTATCTGGGCTTACTACAGCCTCCACCTCCAGGGTTCAAGTGATTCTCCTGCCTCAGCCTCCTGAGTAGCTGGGATCACAGGCGCATGCCACCATGCCTGGCTAATTTTTGTATTTTTTAGTAGAGACAGGGTTTCACCATGTTGGCCAGGCTGGTCTAGAACTCCTAACCTCAGGGGATCCGCCCGTCTCAGCCTCCCAAAGTGCTGGGATTATAGGCATAAACCTCTGCATCAGGCCCAGCATAGCAATGTGATCAGCATTCTTATACACACGTATGAATTAATAATGATCATTTCTTCTATTAGGTAAAATATATCATTTACTCTGGAACATGGCCAATTGGCTAATAAAATTGGGGTCTATGAGGACCCTGTTTAGGAATCTAAGATTACAGTTTCTTTAACAACATAAGTAGCTGCCTTATGTGCATGGATTTCAAATCTATTTTAACTCCAATTATGAATTTTAGAGAAACATTACATTTTAAATGTGTTCTGATTAGACTTAAAATTTTAATACTTTTTATACAACATGAGCAACACCAGTACATAGTTCACCTTTCTCTAGCAATTTACACAGTCAACTTAGTACTCTTCATGCTTCCATTTCCCAGCTCCCTATGATCCCATAGAATATGAGCAAAGGGGAGCCTCAGCACATGTCTGCTGGGGCCGCAGGAGTCACTCTGGTGACCACCACTCAGTCTCTGGCTAGGCTCTGCTAGCCTCTGGTGCTTCTACCCTGGAGAAAGTAAGATAAGCACGAGTCATGCACTAGCTGGTAATATTCCCATCTTCATACTTGCAGGCAATAATATAAACCTGGAAATTGGGAATTCAGCATCTGGCTGAGTCCCATCTCCTTCATCCCCGCTGCAGCCATGCAAGCAGGCGGCAGAATTTATTCTTCCACCTGTGTACAGAAGACAGAAAATGAGCTGGGCTTCATCTTTTCCTTGTTAAGCTTAATGGGATAAAATAATATGTGAAAAGGATACATATTCAACCTTGCTCTAATTTCAAATATCGTATCCAGTGTAGTAAAATATAAACTAAGTTCAAGTATTGCCTCTACCATAGATGTGTAATCTTGGACGATCTGGTAACCCTCCCTGCACCTCCACTTCCTTACCTGTAAAGAGTTCCATGAAAAAGTATCCACTTCACACGTTGGGAGGTTTAAATGCAGTAATTCATATGAAACACTCACTTGCCTGCACTGTAAGAGTTCAACAAATGTTAGCTACATTGTAATTATTACTATTACTTTGTTATTTAGGTTAAATTAGAATCTGTTGCATGCCAGGCACGGAAATTTTACTGTGTGCTTGTCTAGTGAAATGTCCAACTTCCAATAACACTATACTCACTGCCTACTGTAGACAAGTAGCTATATAACGGAAATCAATCAGCCCCCCTCTGGTATTAGGAAATATGTCCATTTCTACAAACAGAACTCATAACCAACCTTATATATAAAACAAATGATATGTTTTTTGCTCCATGGTATGAATGATAGCTGTAACTTCTTAAGAAATATACACATCACAAATATCCTGAGTAATTTCTTCTTCCCAGGCTCCATAACAAAGTTACTCAACAGTTTGATATATCCTGGGAAAACAGCAGATATTTTGGGTTTTAGAAATAAAACGTATCCCACGCTGGCATCCATGGCTCCTGATTGAAGAAATCAAGGCTCTGGAATTGGGAACTCTTACCTGAAGATGTGATCGTGGCAATGATAATAAGAACAGTAACAGCAAATACATCTTGTTGTATATTACTGTAACCCTAATGCGACCCGTGAATTAACTGAAGTTGAACCAGTAGGGAAATGAAGACAACAAAAACTACACGGCCACCTTAAAGCCTCGACATTTGCTCTGATGAGCATCTAGCAGCTGATATGCTGTATGTCCCAGGCTAATCAGGATAAGTCAGCAGAATGTGGTAGGCAGGCAGGGCAAGGTCTTCAGAAGAACCAGTCGCTCTAGTTGTGAGCTGTTTGAACTTGGGAAAGGTCCTTAATCCCTCTAAGCCTGTTTTCTCAACTATGAAAACAGGAAAATTGTTCTATTACAGGCCCACTGGAAGAGTGTGTGAGAATATGCCCTGCATTTTGTTTAATTTCCTTTTAAAGGCAGCCCCTCAACTGGTGAGCTCCTGATTTTATCCTTTTCAAAAATAATAAAGAGGCCGGGCGCAGTGGCTCACACCTGTAATCCCAGCACTTTGAAAGACCGAGGCAGGCAGATCACGAGGTCAGGAGATCGAGACCATCCTGGCAAACACGGTGAAACCCCGTCTCTACTAAAAAAAATACAAAAAACTAGCCGGGCGAGGTGGCGGGCGCCTGTAGTCCCAGCTACTCGGGAGGCTGAGGCAGGAGAATGGCGTGAACCCGGGAGGCGGAGCTTGCAGTGAGCCGAGATCGCGCCACTGCACTCCAGCCTGGGCGACAGAGCGAGACTCCGGTCTCAAACAAACAAACAAACAAACAAATAAATAAAATAATAATAAACAAACATGTCCCACAGTAATTTCTCAAACTCCAGCTTACCGCTGCCAAATAACTGCAGCTTACTGCTCTGAGTTGCGAGTCAAGATATGGCTCCTTCATTCACACATATCTCTTGAGCGCCGTGTACCAGGTGCTATAGGGCACACAGCAGTGTGGGGATGACAACAGCGAGCAGGCAGGCGAGGACTGTGCTGTCAGAGTGTTAAACTCATCAGCTGACACAGTCGGGACTCGCAGCATGTAAACCATACCCAGTTTTTCAAGCAATCGATTTTCTCTCCATTCTGCTCTTTGCTTTGCTCTTTCGTTTATCTAGTGCCAGAATCTCAAATCAATAAAAAGTCGAGTGAAGCCTTTATTTGTCCACCAACCTCAGCATTAGTTTAGTGTTTATATTCTCTCCTTGTCTTTCTCGCTTGGACAATTCTCAAGCCTCTATTTTGCTTTCCAGTTACATTTGGCTTCATTTTTGTGTGTGTGGTAACTGCCTCCGAGCTTGGCTTGGTCACACTTTCTATGTAGAGTTCTTTGCGGAGCTCCCCCGCCTGGCCTCTGTCTGTAATATCACCAAAGGCAGTAGTGGGCTTTGGCAGTGTTTTGCAAAGACCAACAAAGATGAATATGCATCACACTGAGGTCCATGAAACCAAGATCAGATTTTTTGTGTGTGTATGGCAAGGGAAGGCAGACTGAAGGGACTGAACTCTTCAGCCTTTGCATATTTATCACATGAATTTGGCAACTCATACATGGAGAGAATGAAAGCTCGCTCCCGGAACAAATGAGGAAACTTTCGTGAGGAACTGAATGGGGTCAACAAGTAAGCATGTTTTGCCCATATTTGACTTGTGGAGAGTCTCTTCAGTTTACCAACCTTGTCACTCAAATGAGCACATTTTATATGTACCTAATTTTTGTGCAATTGTTTACTATAAAGAACATTTGTAGCATATTAAAGGGGCGTGGCTATTTATCCTAAGGTTATATGAGATTATGTTAGAGGCATTCCTTACTCACATATGAACATCTCTAGAGAGCCAGCATTGCCTCAGGAGCCAGAGCACCTTCGTTTGAATCTCAACTCTCCTACTTCTCCTCCTGTGACCTCAGGAAGTTGATTAATTTCTCTATGCCTCCATTTCACAATTTGTAAAACGCAAATGCTAATAACAACTATCTCAATAGGTTGTCAGAATGATTAAATATTAAACAAGTCAGTACTTAAAAGTATTTGGAATAATGTCTAGCATATACTAAGTGTTTTATAAAAATTTGTTATATAAATAAATTTTGAAATAACAAAATATATGACAAGTAAAACCAATTGATGAAGACCAAGTTGGAAGATGAAGTCTGGTGTGTAGCTTGGCGTAAGAAACTCCAATAACATAGCTATATTCTAAGTTTAAATATGAATGGCCTCTCATTACTCACAAGAAATTAAAATTCAAAGGAATTCTGAGCATGTTCATAAAAGATATATTCATATTAACCAAAACTGAAAACAACTCAAATTTTCATCAAGAAGAAATAAACTAACTCTGGTACATTTATATAACATAATACAGTACAGCAATAAAAGGAATAAGTTATGAATATGTACAAAATGTAGATGAATCTCAAAAACTTACTTTGAGCAAGAGTAGATTATATGATTTCTTTTATATGAAGTTTAAAGTCAACAACATAAATATATGATTACTGAAATTAAAGGACATTGCTGAGGGGAGGGTGGGATGAGTTGGAGATTTTACTAGAAGAGGAAATGTGGTAACTTTCCAGGAATATTGGAACATCATCTGTCCTTCAGTGATGGTAACATGAGAATACACATTTGGGGGAAAAAACCCTCATCAAATGTTCATTTAAGATGTGTGCATTCTATTCTGTGTAAATTATACTGTTATTAAATAAAAACTATACTACAAAGATAAACAAATCTTCAGTTCTGGTAATGGCAGGCTAGTTAATTCAGAACAAATCTCCCATTGGAGACAATGATTTCTAGACGAAACATTAAACCATTTTCTAGTTGCATCTACAAGCTATAAAGAAAATGAGAAGGCATTGGACCAAGAATCCAGGACAAATAGAAAATCTGAACAGGAGAGCACGGACTCTGGGACCATTTTTTTTTTCAGGTGCATTTTTATTTTACTTTTTTATTTTTATTATCATTATTTTATTTTAAGTCCTGGGATACAAGTGCAGAAAGTGTAGGTTTGTTACATAAGTATATGTATGCCACTGTAGTTTGCTGCACCTATCAACACATCATCTAGGTTTTAAGTCCCACATGCATTAGCTATGTGTCCTAATGCTCTCACTCCCTCACCCTCCAACCCCCCACTGGCACTGGTGTGTGATATTCACTCCCTGTGTCCATGTGTTCACATTGTTCAACTCCCACTTATGAGTGAGAACATGTGGTGTTTGGTTTTCTGTCCCTGTCTTAGTTTGCTGAAGATGATGGTTTCCAGCTTCGTCCATTTCCCTGCAAAGGACATTATCTCATTCCTTTTTATGGCTGTATAGTATTCCATGGCATATATGTACCACATTTTCCTTATCCAATCTATCACTGATGAGCATTTGGGTTGGTTCTATGTCTTTGCTATTGTAAACAGTGCTGCAATAAACATACATGTGCATGTGTCTTCACAGTAGAATGATTTATATTCCTTTGGGTATATACCCAGTAATGGGATTGCTGGGTCAAATGGTATTTCTGGTTCTAGATTCTTGAGGAATCACCACACTGTCTTCCACAATGGTTGAACTAATTTAAATTTCCACTAACAGTGTAAAAGTGTTCCTATTTCTCTGCAGCCTCACCAGCATCTATTACTTCTTGACNATCTATCACTGATGAGCATTTGGGTTGGTTCTATGTCTTTGCTATTGTAAACAGTGCTGCAATAAACATACATGTGCATGTGTCTTCACAGTAGAATGATTTATATTCCTTTGGGTATATACCCAGTAATGGGATTGCTGGGTCAAATGGTATTTCTGGTTCTAGATTCTTGAGGAATCACCACACTGTCTTCCACAATGGTTGAACTAATTTAAATTTCCACTAACAGTGTAAAAGTGTTCCTATTTCTCTGCAGCCTCACCAGCATCTATTACTTCTTGACTTTTTAATAATCACCACTCTGGTATGAGATGGTATCTCATTGTGGTTTTGATTTGCATTTCTCTAATGATCAGTGATGTTGAACTTTTTTCATATGTTTATTGGCCGCATAAATGTCTTCTTTTGAGAAATGTCTGTTCATATCCCTTGCCCACTTTTTGATGGGGTTGTTTTTATTCTTGTAAATTTGTTTAAGTTCCTTGTAGATTCTGGATCTTAGCCCTTTGTCAGATGGGTAGATTGCAAACATTTTCTCCCATTCTGCAGCTTGCCTGTTCACTCTGATGATAGTTTCTTTTGCTGTGCAGAAGCTCTTTAGTCTAATTAGATCCCATTTGTCAATTTTGACTTTTGTTGCAATTGTTTTGGCATTTTGTCATGAAGTCTTTGCCCATGCCTATGTTCTAAATGGTATTGCCTAGGTTTTCTTCTAGGGTTTTTATGGTTTTGGGCTTTACATTTAAGTCTTTAATCCATCTTGAGTTGGTGTAAGGTGTAAAGAAGGGGTCCAGTTTCAGTTTTCTGTGTATGGCTAGCCAGTTTTCCCAGCAACATTTATTAAATAGGGAATCTTTTTCCCATTGTTTGTTTTTGCTGGGACCACTTTTGCTAGGAACATTTGCTACGAGGAAGAGATGGCAGGGAGACAAAGTAATCCTCGAACAGTCTCTTCATGAAAGCAGAACTAAAAGTTGAAGAAACAGGCCTACCAAAATTGAGGACCATGGTAAAATGGAATGCTGAACACTTAGACCTGACATCCAGAAGAGCTGAAATCTAGCAGTAAGAATGAGTAAGCCAGAAGTACATCAGCCCCTTCAATGTCTGCAATCTACATGGGCAATAAAATTTTAATCCCTGAAGTTGGATCAAGGTGATTCAAGATTGCTAGTGCCCATAGGCACCTAACAGAAAGAAACAATGCTCTCTGGAGGAAGGTAATGTTCTAGGGCCTAAATTTTTCTATACATATTTTTCTGACAAGTTTAGGAGTCATTAAAAAATAATAAGGAAACAGACAGAAAGACATATCAATATGATTGAGAACTAGCACAAACAACAGATATAGACCCATAGGTATTTCAGATGGTGAAATTTCTGAAAATAAATGCATCAAGTATTTTATTAAGCTCATAAAGCTAGAAGTCAAATTTTAACATTTCAGCAAAAAAGAGGAATCTTTAAAAAGAACATCACAGATTTAAAGCAAAAGAAAAAAATGAAAATGAAAAAAAGAGAAACCGTAGAAATGAAAAACATAGTATCTAAAATGAGTAACTCAGTGTATGGGTGTATCATCAGCAGATAGATGTAACTCATAGTTAGCACCTCTGAAGACGTCAGGAGAAACTATCCAGGATGAAAGAGACAGAAGCAAGAACAGGAGGAATTGAGGATATAATTAGAAAACCTAACACATATTTAACAGAGGTCATAGATTTAAAAAATGGCCAACAGCAAAATTTGCAAATGTAATGGCTGAGAATTTTGCAAATCTAATGAAAGCTATCAATCCACACATTGAAGAAGCCCAGTGACTCCCAAGCAAGCTAATTAAAAATAAAATTCTGGGCCAGGTGTGATGACTCACGCCTGTAATCCCAGCACTTTGGGAGGCCAAGGAGGAGGGATCACGAGGTCAAGAGATCGAGACCATCCTGGCCAACATGGTGAAACACCGTCTCTACTAAAAAATATACAAAAATTAGCTGGGCGTGGTGGCGTGCACCTGTAGTTGCAGCTACTCCGGAGGCTGAGGCAGGAGAATCGCTTGAATCCAGGAGGCAGAGGTTGCAGCGAGCCGAGATCGTGCCACTGCACTCTAACCTGGTGAAAGAGCGAGACTCCGTTTCAAAAATAAATAAAATAAAAATAAAAGTCTGGGCTGGGCGTGGTGGCTCACTCCTGTAATCCCAGCACTTTGGGAGGCTGAGGCGGGTGGATCACGAGGTCAGCAGTTCGAGACCAGCCTGGCCAAGATCTCTACTAAAAATACAAAAATTAGCCAGGCACAGTGGCGGGCGCCTGTAATCCCAGCTACCAGGGAGGCTGAGGCAGAAGAATCACTTGAACCTGGGAGGTGGAGGTTGCAGTGAGTCAAGATCGTGCCACTGCACTGGAGCCTGGGTGACAGAGCAAGACTCTGTCTCAAAAATAAATAAATAAATAAGTATCTGATGTATGCTGAGGAGGCGGGGCCAAGACGGCCGACTGGAAGCAGAGGAGGCTCTTATAGAAAAAAAAAAAAAAAAAGCCATAATAAGTGTATGAAGTCTTCACCGGCAACCAAGGGATCCAGGTTCTCTCATCCAAATTGACTAGAAGGCTGGAGTGAACCACGGAGAGAAGGAAGAGCAGTGTGGTGCAGTGCCCACCTGAGAGCCCGGCGGGGAAGAGGAATCCCCTCCTCCCAGCCAAGGGAGGTGGTGAGTGAGCCGCTGTCTAGCTGGGGAAACTGCTTTTTCCACAGAACTGTGCAATCCACAGATCAGAAGATCCCACTCGCAAACCCATGCTACCGGAGCCTAGTGTCCCCACCCCAGAGCATGGGAGCATGCAGATTCTTTTTTTTTTTTTTGAGACAGAGTTTGCTCTTGTTGCCCAGGCTGGAGTGCAATGGCGTGATCTCGGCTCACTGCAACCTCTGCCTCCCGGGTTTAAGCGATTCTGCTGCCTCAGCCTCCCAAATAGCTGGGATTACAGGTGCCCTGCACAACACTAGGCTAATTTTTTGTATTTTTGGTAGAGATGGGGTTTCACCATGTTGGTGAGGCTGGTCTTGAACTCCTGACCTCAGGTGACCCACCTGCCTTGGCCTCCCAAAGTGCTAGGATTACAGACTTGAGCCACCGCACCAGGCCACATGAAGTTTCTTTTTTTTTTTTTTTTTTTTTTTTCTGAGAGGGAGTCTTGCTCTGTCGCCCAGGAGTGCAGTGGCCTCATCTCAGCTCACTGCAAGCTCCGCCTCCTGGGTTCATGCCACTCTCCTGCCTCAGCCTCCCGAGTAGCTGGGACTACAGGTGCCCGCCACCACGCCTGGTTAATTTTTTGTATTTTTAGTAGAGACGGGGTTTCACTGTGGTCTCCATCTCCTGACCTCGTGATCTGCCCACCTTGGCCTCCCAAAGTGCTGGGATGACAGGCCAGAGCCACCGCACCGGGCCTCACAGCTGGAATCTGCTTAACCCTAGGGAACTAGGGGTGGGGGGCATGCAGCAACTATCACCAGCTGTGGCTGCCTGCTGTCTAAGCCATTTGAGCTCCTTGTGGGAGGAGCAGCAGCCAGCACTGGGACTCGCAACTACCTAACACGCTAAGCTCCCTGGGCCGGGGAATGGCAGCACCAATTTCTATAGCTCCAGGCTATAGAAATATAAATCATTCTACTATAAAGACACATGCACATTTATGTTTATTGCAGCACTATTCACAATAGCAAATACATAGCACCAACCCAAATGCCCATCAATGATAGACTGGATAAAGAAAATATGGTACATGTACACCACGGAATACTATTCAGCCATAAAAGGGAATGAGATCATGTCCTTTGCAGAGACATGGATGAAGCTGTAAGTCATCATCCTCAGCAAAGTAACACAGGAACAGAAAACCAAACACCACATGTTCTCGCTCATAAGTGGGAGTTGAACATTGAGAACACATGGACACAGAGAGGGGAACAACACCCACCAGGGCCTGTTGGGGGCTGGGGGGTGAGGGGAGGGAAGTTAGAGGACGGGTCAATAGGTGCAGCAAACCACCATGGCACCCATATACCTATGTAACAAACCTGCATACTCTGCACAGGTATCCCATTTTTTAAGACGAAATAAAGGAAAAAAACAATAAAAATCTTCCTTGTCAAGAACTGTGAAGAATGTAGACTTTATGCTATTTGTAATCTAGTTAAGTTAGGCTGCCATAATTTTGTGGCTGTTAACAAAACACTTCAGCCTCCTAGATCAGCCACTTTATTTCAAGTCACAGTACTTTATTATTCATGGCACAGCAAACAGCAAGAGTATAGTGTTTGCATCAGTTCCTCTTGCCTACAGGGCAACAACAAAGGGATGAAACTAGTATATGTGCTGCACATGCAGTAGTTTCATGTTGTGGCTCAGGAACTCCAAGCTTTAGGAACCCAGATCTTTTATAGTGGGCAGTAAGCTGACCTACACTTTACCCTGGAGGAATATAACTATGCTTATTATGCTGAACAGTAAACAAGCCCACCCTCTGATCCAAAGACATTTACCTCCATCTTCCAAGCTATTTGCTATACAAATATCCTTGAAAGGATAAACCTATATAAAAAAGGCAGCAAGCCACTCTTTTGCAAAAAAAAAAAAAGCACAGGCATACGAGACTCATGGAGAGCTGTCTGCCGATCTTATTCACACCTCATTTTTAATCTTGGCTTGTAATAAATTTTCCCGTTATGTCCACCGATCTATCAACTTTTGTGACTAATCTGATCAACAGAAGCTAAGACCAAATACATTAAATTTGTTTTCTACAGAACATAATGAAGACACTGTTAACAGGACTCCAAACAATAGGATGAGAGCAGCCTAGACTATTGATTTCAAACATTCCTCCCAGAGTTCTGGACCCAATCAGCTGAACAGTTACTACAAACAAATTCTGACAAACCTGCCTTCCAGTGCTGAGGAGGTTTCATTGATCACTTCAGCTAAAGGTCGGGGTAAATTTTGCATCACCCTTTCTAATTGGAGGACTCTCGTTGTAGAAATAGTTACCCTCAGATTATGCATAAATAATGAGTAAAAATTACCCTCAGAGTATGCATAAATTGCTCTGGGGAGCAATTTCAAGTAATCAAGAGTAGCTTCATTTTGGAGAGATCTTTGCAGTCATCTGAGGGATACAGGATCTATTGGTGGTATTTTTCTCAATCATTCTTTAGGTGCAATCCACTTGGTTTTCAGGAGGAAGGCAAGGTTATGCATGGCTTCCACACAAACTGTGCAACCCCATGGATTCTCATGGTGTCCTCAAAAAGTGTTGTTCGAACTGTTGGGCCACTCCAAGTGATAGATACATTATATGGGGATGGAGGGACACAGGTTGACAGTGCCTCTAACGTGGCTTCCCATTGGCTGGTAAATCTTAGGCTTCCCAGTTTAATTTTATAATTGACAGTAGTCCTTATTTTGGAAGGGACTGCCTGAGAGCAGTCAGTGTAACTTGTCCAGTTTATCCATACCATAGCTGGTGGCATTTGCCCACTCTATGGAAAAACTGCTTGATGGCTCAGTGTGGGGAGTGCGGAAGACATCTGGAGGCATTGACAAGGAGGCAGGAACTGAGCCACCTCCTGCTGTTTCCAACAGACTTTACAATATGGTTAAGGAGAATGGTGGTCAAATTGTGGTTAGAGCCCTTAGGCTGGAGATGCCAGACCTATTAAACTGGAAGCTGCCTACTACAGTTTGAAAAGTCTGCAACAGGCCATTTTTCTTTTTCTTCTGCAACAGGCCTTTCCTTCATAAGGAAGGCACTCAGGGCAGATCTGAAGGGAAAAGATCATTAATGTCTCTCTCTTCCTACACTTCCCAGGGTCTAAGGTGTTCACTCTTCATGTTTCCAGACAGCAGCTATTCCAGTAGCTCAATCTTTACCTTTTTTTCCAATTATCCTCTACATACACTCAGACTTTTTATCCAGAAGGGTCCGATGCAATAGACAGAAAGGGATTTTTATAAAACAGGGAGACTCATTATATCTTCAAGTTTAGCCTCTGTGGGCCATTGTAGTGGGACTTGACAAGCAGTGTTCACAACGAGTCATCATTACTCTTGTCATAGTCTGATTGTGTTGCTATAATAGAATACCTAGGCAATTTATAAAGAAAAGAGATTTATTTGGCTCATGTTCTGCAGACTGTACAAGAAGCTAGCATGAGCATCTGCTTCTGCTGAGGGTCTCAGGCTGCTTCCACTCATGGCAGAGAAGAGAGGAAGCAAGAAAGGGTGTGAGGTGCCAGACTCTTTTTAACAGCCAGCTTTCCTGGGAACTATTAGATTGCGAACTCACTCACCCCTTTCCTCACACTCCCCGCAACCAGGAAGGCATTAATCCATTCATAAGGAAATCTGGTCTATGACCCAAATACCTCAGTTAGGCTCCACCTCCAGCACCGGGGATCAGTTTCCACGTGAGGTTTGGAAGGGACAAAAGTCCAAATTATAGGATTTCTCATCATCTACAAACATGCCATCCCCCAAAAATTAACCCATGTGGCTTAAGTTTAAATCTCCAGGAGCCCTTTTTGACTAGGCTGCCAGCAGAAAGGTATACTTACCAGGTTGGCCTGGGTTGCTATTAGGGGAAAAGAAAGGTGCATTATGCCAGAAATGCTCAGGGCAGAATCCTCAGCTTTCAAAACACATCTATGTCACTCCTCACTCATTCTGATCATTATCCGGAAGGTAGATGCGGATGTTCCTTTTCTGGGAATAGCCACATTCAGTGACCAATCTGCCTTCCCACAGTGAATCAGAAGGAGAGGAGGGAGATAAAGTCAGAAGTCTTTATTTATTTATTTATTTATTTATTTATTTATTTTTATTTTTAATTTTTAATTTTTTAATTTTATTATTTTATTTTTTTTGAGGGAGCTGTTCCAAAGCTCAACAATATCCGATGCGTGGAAGCAGGGAAGGTCTGTCAAG
>NW_016806973.1:3835395-3848108 GCF_001698545.2 Rhinopithecus bieti | reverse complement strand
TATTTTTAATTTTTAATTTTTTAATTTTATTATTTTATTTTTTTTGAGGGAGCTGTTCCAAAGCTCAACAATATCCGATGCGTGGAAGCAGGGAAGGTCTGTCAAGTACCTTGACTATCCATGCACTATTGAGTAGCTTTGATAAAAAGCACACCATTGTCAGACCGAAAATAATCCAGAAAGCTGAACACAGGGCACAGTTTAGCTTCAAGGGCCACAGTGGTTAGTTGATTGGATTGTGCTATGGTTTGAATGTTTGTCCCTCCCAAAACTCATGTTGAAATTTAATTGCCAATGTAATGAGGTTGGGAGGTGAGTCCTTTCAAAGGTGATTAGTCCCCAAGGGCTCCCCATCATTGGTGGGTTTAATGCCTTAATATGAAAGCTTTCAGGAGTGGGCACCCTCTCTTGGTCCTTGTACCTTCTGCCTCTGGAGGAGGCAGTGTTCAAGACACAATCTTGGAAACAGAAATGGGGTCTTCACCAGACACCAAACTTGCCAATGCCTTGGTCTTGAACTTCCCAGCCCCTAGAACTGTGAGATATAAATGTCTGTTCATTACAAATTACCCAGTCTGTGGTATTCTGTTGTAATAGCAAACATGGACAATGGAATAAGATAGATTGCAAAAGACATTTCACAAATAGAAAATGTTAATGGTGGTGAAGCACCACTGATAGCCCCAGGAGAGGGTCAAAGCTCTGACACAGTCTGCCAAGAGTATATAGGGCCATGCCCCACACCATGCAGCCTTACTTACGGAAGACAAATTAGACACCTTCTGATAGGAGTCACACGTATGAGGCAGTGGTGACCTCTGCATGACAGTTCCCAGTCTCTGATGGCAGCAGTCTAATGTTGCCATGTTCAGTGTGAAAATGAATCTAGGAAAACTGAGTGGTGCAGACTCAGTCAGCAGCTTGAGTTGGTTTCATCTTATTGGTCTCATCAGGATGGGCCCTTACAGGCATCCGCATGAGTGACCCAGATAGTTCATTTGGTAATTGTGCTTTGTTTCCAAAGTTTGTGGCCCCTAAGATGAGTGTCTTTAATTTGCCAGTATGCAGTTTTCCAAGTGGCAGACCGAACAGCTAGGTTACTGGCAACAGCTCAAGAATCAGTAAAAATAGCTTCATCCAGGGGAGGGCCATCCTGGCCAGAGCTATGAGAATCTAACTGAATTATACCCACCGAATGGAGCAACCACGTTCATTTTCTGTTCTGTACCATTGGCACTGAGGCTGAACAGTCCAAGCAGCCCAATGGATGCCATCTGGTTTGGGCTTAGCCAAACTGTTACTGAACCAGGCCCAGGCACTTAGTTGATTATGAAAATAAACTATAGCTACACAAATATGACTTTTACAAACATCATGTTGAGAAAATGGCTTCCCCATACCAAAAAAGAATACTATAGAATTTCATGTACAAAGTTCATATAAAGGTGAAAGTGAACCATTGTGTTTAGGGTTACATATTTTGGTGCTGAAAACCATTCTAGTGTTTACCGGGTTAGTGATTATCTTTGGGGATCAGGAGGTATGATGGGGGGGGGCATGTCCTATTTCTTAAACTTGAATGATCACTTTATAATAATTTGCTAAGATATATACTTGTTTTGTGCATATTTCAACAGATTGTTAACTTTCAAAATTTCTTAAAGGGGATGAATCCTTTAGCATGTTAACATATAAAGGAGTTAGAGTCCAAAATGAAATTCACTTGATCTTGTGAGTTACCAGAGTCAAATACATCTTAAGCTAAATTAAGATCCAAATATGATTTTCCTAATTTCTTATTCTGCTCAGGTTCAGTCTAAGGGATTCTCAGGAAATGGAAAGAGTTGGAATTCCTGCAGCCTTCCCAGCCTTGTCCTCATTTGCATGATTGTAATGCCATTAGGGCATCAAAAGCTGCATTCGCTCAATGCCAGGTCTCTTGTGTTCCTCATTTATCAAAGTGTCCAAATAGATACAGGACATATAAGATTATCAGCAGCCCTGGCCCCATACCCAACAAATGCAGAAAACAAGCCAATGCTCTGCTGATGGCAATTATTCCAGGAAAAATTACATTCCTACTACCCAGTATTAGTATTGCCAAAAGCCAAGGCAGAAACTCAATAGTATCAAGTGTAGGAGTGTGGATACACAAAAAACAAAATCTGGGTTTTATCTTCACCAGATTGTCTGTCAAAAGATGCCAAATTGTACAGCATCTACAGTTGTGAACTTAAAGGGAAGAAATTTCTCAGCAAGAGCTTAATTTGAGTACTATAAATCTACCATATCTGGAAAAGAAAGTCCACCTATACACACTCTTTCCTCTTTCAGAGAGTGATGTTTGTGACTAAAGTCTTTTTGCAGAGATTTGAATGCAATGAAGACAGTTCCAGTCACCAATCTCATTTAAAGTTCCTTCCTTCCTTCCTTTCTTCCTTCCTTCCTTTTCTTTTCTCTTTCTCTCCTTTCTTTCTCTTCCTTTCCTTCCTTTTCCTTTCTTCCTTCCTTCCTTCCTTTCTTCCTTCCTTCTTTTCTCTTTCTCTCCTTTCTTTCTCTCCTTTCTCTCCTTTTCTTTCTCTCCTTTCCTTCCTTCCTTTCCTTCCTTCCTTCCTTTCTTCCTTCCTCTTTTCTCTTCTCTCCTTTCTCTCCTTTCCTCCCCTCCCTCCCTCCGCTTACCTTCCTTCCTTCCTTCCTTCCTTCCTTCCTTCGCTTCCTTCCTTTCCTTCCTTCCTTCCTTTCTCCCTCCCTTCCTTTCCTTCCTTTCCTTCCTTCTCTCTCTCTCTCTCTCTCTCTCTCTCTCTCTCTCTCTCTCTCTCTCTCTCTCTCTCTCTCTCTTTCTTTCTAGATAAGGTCTTGCTGTGTCACCCTGGAGTGGCACAGGCTGGAGTGGCAGTGACCTGAACACAGCTCACTGCAGTCTTGACCTCCTGGGTGCCAGCAATCCTCTCAATTCAGTCTCCGGAGTAGCTAGGACTACAGGCATGCACCACCATGCCTGGCTAATCTTTGCATTTTTTGTAAAGACAAGGCCTCCCTATGTTGGCCAGGCTGCTCTTGGACTCCTGGGCTCAAGCGATCCTCCCTATGTTGGGATTACAGGCATGAGCCCCATGCCCATCTAAATATTTTACTTCCCATCCAGTAAAACATCATAATTCCTATTTCCATTTTGAACTTCATATATCTGATACTAAAGCTTTATGTATGAGCTCTAGAAGTTCTATGTATGAGCTTTTGTATATACATAGCTTTATGTATGAGCTTTATGTATGAGCCTCCTGAGTATCTGGTAACCAATCATTTTTAGTCTTGCACCTCAGAAGTTCCTGCCGCTGTCTTTTCTTATGGAACTGGTTAGGTCTAAGAAACTAGTATTGAGAGAAAGTGTTCACCAAGTTCTCCGCCTTCGGTTCACCTAGAAAATCACCCTCAACAAACTCCTGAACTGAAGCTGCACTGGGGAATTTTAATGCCTGTTCCCTGAGAGCCCTGGAGAGGCCTGTGTAAATGTCTCCAGCTACTGTCTTTTCACCACTTTGAATTCTACAATCATCTCAAGGATGTTCCCTCAATCTGGGTGGTGCAAGCTCGACCAGCAGCTTGGTTCATTCCTTCTATGTCACTTCACAGTTTATCTATTGATTCTTTCAGTATTTTTATATTTGATCCCACAGATCAGCCACATGAATTCAAGGTTATTGTTCCACAGTGCATCTTGCACCTCAGTGTAGAATTTGGGGCATCGCAATTTTAAGTGTGGAATCTCATGAGCGTTTGGTAGGAACAAAGCTGTCAGCTATCCTGTCCTGTAAAAGCAGCAGATACGTTCTGTGTCCTAACATCTAAAAGGTCTGTATACAGAAAGACCTTCCCCTATAATGAATCCTCGTTCCCTCTCGTGTCACACTAGCACCTATTGAGGGCCTTCGATCTGGAAATGTTTGCCAAGTGTACCCTAAGGGGATGCTGTAGCAACCTGTGCCCTGAGCAACCTTGCTGACATCCTTACGGCTCTGCTTCAGAGAGATGCTGTACACATGTTGTTCGCTTAGAGCTTCTCACGCTTGTAATTTAACCTTCATTAGCAGCGGCCACTCACCCGTGGACAGAGCAGAGTGGCCATAAGGTGCATGCACCCATCAGACCAACATCCACATGAACTACTTCACTAAAGTCAGAGCAGTTAAAAGCCGACTGCACCACGGTAAATGACTGACCGGACTAATAAAAGCTTCCACAGGCCATCAAACAGCGATGCAATTATGACTTTTGTGGGCCTGTGCACTTTTGCCTTTCAAAGCTCCTTTCATGAAAAATTCTAAGAAGCTATTAAAAAATATTAAAAGTTACATCTTACAACTGCATACGTATAAAGAACACAACCAAGCTGGATTATATGTATTTCTTTTCTTCAGAGTTTAAAGACATGGAAACATTTTTGTGGGCCCTGAAATTGTCATGGGCCTGAGGCACTACGTCTACTGTGACTACAGATTAAGTCAGCCACAGTGCCGGGTCAACATGCCCTGCTCACATGAAAGTCTAAGCCTGAAGCCCAGGCTTTAATCACTCCACATGGAGTTTTGTTCTTTCTAACCTATTTCTCAGTGCTCCTGGCCAATGTAACAAAATGGTGATGTTCTGAGGGGACCGAATAAATAACACCTCAACACTGTCACAGAAAGAAGGCAAAGAAGAAGATGAGAATCAAAATATCACCTTTATTACTAATAGATGCTAGGGTGAAGAATATCATCCATTTGACTCCCACATTTGTTATACAATTGGGAAGGCCAGACATGGTGGCTTATGCCTGAAATTCCAGCACTTTGGGAGGTCGAGGTGGGCAGATCACCTGAAGTCAGGAGTTCAAGACCAGCCTGGCCAACATGGTGAAACCCTGTCTACTAAAAATACAAAAAATTAGCCTGGTGTGGTGGCAGGCACCTGTAATTCTAGCTACTCGGGGGGCTGAGGCAAGAGAATTGCTTGAACCCAGGAGGTGGAGGTAGCAGTGAGCCGAGATCAAGCCACTTCACTCCAGCCTGGGCAACAAGAGTGAAATTCCATATCAAAAAAAAGAAAAAAAGAATTGGGACACGTATCCCCCAGTCACAGCCGATGCTGGACTGAAGCAGATTGCTCCAGAAGGCATGGAAATGCTTGTTCCTGCAGAAACAGCAGAGAATGCCCCTTCCTGATAAGAAGCTAGCTCCTACAAGGGAAAATAAGAAATGGAGAAGCTGAGGTGAGCATATCCATATTTTTCTCCAAAGACTTGTCAATCAGATTAATCACTGTGTGACAGATGCATATAACTTAAGCATACCCTGAGAATGACCCTATGGTCTGAGGTAGGGAGTCTCGTGCCTTATCTATGAGGAACATTTGAATCCCTAACCCATTCCATGGAGTGCAGGCTGTACAGGAGATGGAAACCTTCTGTTTTGTGTTGAATGAAGGTTGCCAGGAGGGGACTGCTAAAGAGAGGGTGATGGGTGAAAATGCTATATAAATTGCATGCTTTTTACAAGTGGCTGCACTTCTCCTGTTCAGCCTGTCCCCACTGGACCACCCTGTGTGTAAATCCCTTCAATAAACCCTACATCTCATTCGCTGACTCTGGGTTTCTTTTTCAGTCTGCCAAACTTAGTGCTATCCCTATTGAAGTCAATGGGGATCTGGCACAAAAGTCACTTGATGTTGGGGTTAGGAAAGAGAGGAAGTCAATAAAATAGTGGAGAGAGACACCAATTGAGTCTCTATGCCTAGGAAAAGCATCAGCTCAGAAGATGCATTCCTCTGAAAACAGGCTATGTTAAAAGGTAAGAGCATTTAGGGGCACTCAGATGATGGGCAGAATAGGAGAGGAATTATGTTCAACATCATTTTGACATTTTAAGTGTCTTCTACAAAAGGAAGAATGAAGGAATGAAACTAAAGTTTTATGTCTTATACTTGATAAACCAATAATATTTATTAAACTGGCTATGCTTAAATCTTATTAAAAAAGGTGATTAAAACTTTACAGTATTGTTTTCAATACATGTACTAGAAGAATAGGCATTCATTCCTGGTAGAGTTTAGAAAACAATTATGGTACACATAAGAAGAAAATAATGCCTTGCCCTTGACTTTCTGTTGATTAGCAGCACTAAAAATAAACAAAGTAGATAAAATTCTTTAATGAAATTATCCTCTACTGTTACAGAAGAATTCTGGTCTAATTCCATTCTCAAATCTCTTTGACGTTCACTATTTAGTCAAAAAATATGCATTAAGGACCTTCTAGGCTTAACTGAGAATACAATGATAAGCAACATAGTTTTTGTCTTCATGGGATTTACATTCCTGCATCTTAAAATAAAAGGAATTCAAAAGGCTCATATACTGAAAGGAAATCATATTCAAGTTTTTAACCCACACTTCTCCCAATGATAAGCAAAAATCCCAAATATTTGAAAAAAAAAAAGAGAAGACAAAGAGTAGCCTTTGAATTCCGGGAACTACAATGACCGGTAAAAATGACCTATATTGGTTAGTTATGAATCATATGCATTATTGCTAACTCATTTGTCTCTTTTACATGCTATGTGTAGATACAGAAGGAATTGCCATAATATCAGGTCTTAGTCAGCAAGAGGCAGCTTTGTTCAATGGTAGTTTAATTGGAATACATATCGCACAACATTTGGAAACTTTCTTATTTTAAGGTCTTGAGGCTTTTTGCTTGCTCAGTTTTATCTCATGATAATCTACTTTATCAATTAACTTCCAGCTTGGCTAAGACACATTTAGTCTTAATGGAGTGTTGATTTGTGTCATCAATAACCTTCTGGCGAAGTTTGCTGATGAAATTTATGTTATGGGCCTTGGATAATTGTGTGAGGTGACCTTCTAAGATGATTATCATTTAAATTTACTTCAACCAGATATGCTTTCCAACAACCACACACTTAGGCTTTCTGTGTAATCCATTTTTTTGGTGTTTTTCCAATCTTGTCCCTGAGCAACACATTGGTACCTATTTGATTTACCTATTATTATCATCTTAATGGTAACAATGTTGTGCTTTTCCAGTAAGACAGTTGCTGTAACAATTATTGCCCTTTTAGTAACTACATTAAGCTTGCTTTGATACATTATTCATGTTAGTTATGTATTAGTATTAATTATGTAATTGCCACAGTATGACCAATACGTAATCAACTTGATCTATCTGAACTGGACGATCATGAAGCTTCTATAATGCAAAAGCATGGTGAAGATTTTTATTACTTCATTCAATATAGACTTATCAAGCACCAGCTCTGTGCCAGCACTATATTAGACATCAGAAGGACAAGTGTCAGTAAAACAGGTTTCCTTTTCTTCATGGACCTTATATCCTTGTGAAGAAGTCATATAATAATGATTTGAAAGATAAACAATGTCTGATGATTGACATGTAGGAAGTAAATGTAGTGTTGTAATAAATAAATAACAGTGCTGACCCACAATTAAGGAAGCAAGGACATATTTTTGGAGGAAGCAATATTTAAGCAGAGACGTGAAGACTCAGAGACAAAGTGCCAGCCAAATGAAGAGCTGGGGAAGAGCATTCCAGGCACAGGACAGTGCAAAGATCCTGTGACAGTAAAGGATTTGAGTTTCCTAGGAACTGACATACAGAAGGTCAGTATGCCTGAAGCGTGAGTGAGGGAAGGTGCTTGAGACGTGGGCAGAGCCCACTCTTTTGGGCCACAGGTGATCGTGTGATGTACCACCCAGATTTCCCCACAGAACTATAGCATTTATTCTCCCAGCTGCTAATGGTGCTGCCTGCTGACTTCCTTCAGCTGTCCTCTTTGCTTTTCATGGCCCTAATCAACCTCTCAAAAGACTTCTTGAGGAACCCAAACTACAATACCAGTTAGTACATGGGATTTTACACTAAATTAAATGCGAGGCTATGGAAAGGCTTTAATAAAAGCAAGCGAGGATCACTTTACCAGGTGTTTGTAGAATTAGAGCAGAATAGAATCAAGATGGCTGGTTAGGAAGCTGTCGCAGTAATCCCAGCGAGATGATGATGGCTGGAACTAGTGTAATGGGAGTAGAAACTGAGAAAAGTGGATAAATACAAGATACATTTAGGGGTAGAATTGGTGATTGGCTAGTGAGAGAAAGGAAGGACCAAAGAATAACACCAAAGAGATAGTGCAATAACATTTTAGATGTGCAGTAGCAGAAAAGGTAGGGCACCTGAATTCAATACTACTTTGTGAAGCTTGAATAAGTACTGAGAAAAGACCCATGCTTAACATTCTGTGAAATAATATTTTGGGTTCATTTTAGAAATCATCCCCAAAGAAATGTGTAATCGGTATGAATTGAAAACCATGGCCACAAATGATTATGTTATCTATTGTAGTTTTTTATAGTCAATGGTGTTTGAAAACAAATAATTGCAAATTCATCACTATCTGGCACTTTGTAGCTAAACTGAGTTTAACATTGTAAACTGAATTAATGAATGTAAGAGAACATGGTTCACAGTTCTTATGATGCACTAGCATGGTCTCAGAAGTCAATAATGGCTTGATATTCCAGAAAACAGACTGGTGCTGTTAAGTCTGAGGCCACAAAAATCATTTTTAAATAGGTATTACACAAAGTCAGCATTTGTGAATGACTGTGGAATAAAAGACAGTAGAAATTAAATGGCTCCAGAAAAATTAGGAGTTATTTTTAGAGTAGGTTTGCACTAACCTAAGATTTAAATAAAATAAAATAAAATAAAATAATAAATGAAATAAAGCTCTGGCTTAACAATTATTTTTCACTCAGATTCCTATCTATCATATTGTGTATACTTTGCCAGTGAATGTTACTGGTTATAGAGATTAGAATCCAAGCCTGTTAGTTTAAGCAGAAAATGATTTATTAAGAAATATTAGGAAGTTGTTCAATCACTGAAAGCACAGGTGGAGCAAACCTAGGTTGACCTAGGAACAGCTCCGAAGACCACATAATAGAAATGACCCATTGCGGGAGAGGCTAACTCATCTGACTTGAAACTTACGCTGCCTCTACCATAACCTAGAATGAACTACTGCCACCAATGACCACCCAAACTACACTGCTTCTGCTGTGATTCTGGAAGCACTTCATTTACCCTTAAACTCAGAAACACCCATGGTTGCCAATATGGATGTCACCACACTATTTCACCAAGCAGTTGATCAAATCAAAGGCTTATTCAGCTGTATCTGATTGGTAAACTCTAAGTCACATGTCTGTACTCTAACAGCAAGTTATGCTGGGAGATGTGGTTTTTTCAATTCTGTGTTGGGGAGGCACAATGCACAATGTGGGAAACTATCACCACATGGAGAAATCATTGAGAAAACGTCTTTCATAAATAATAGACATGAATGACAGAGGTCAGTCATAATTAATATTCCAAAAATTTTTTTTTTTAAACAGAGTGTCACTCTGCTATCTCGGGTCACTGCAACCTCTGACTCCCTGGTTCAAGCAATTCTCCTGTCTCAGCCTCCCAAGTAGCTGGGATTATAGGCATGCACAACCACGCCTGGCTAATTTTTGTATTTTTAGTAGAGACCAGGTTTCACCATGTTGGCCAGGATGGTCTCAATCCCCTGACCTCACGATGTGCCCGTCTCGGCCTCTCAAAGTGCTGGGATTACAGGCGTAAGCCACCACACCTGGTCCATTCCAACATCTTCACTCATGGTTAAGTTCTATTAATATCATTAATATATCCCATTTTCCACTGGATAATATATACTAACCTCTGAAATAATTTTTAGAAAAATGTAGGAACCAAAGAATTGTATATGCTTGATTTATAATGTTCCTCATGGATAACGAGTATTGAAATCTGCATTAATATCTTCAGTAAGGAATCAACTACCCCATTTTTAGCAAAGTCAGATATTAAAAAGATTTTTAACAAAACTACAATTGATTATTTGCTGCTGCTTAAGAGACTTATTTAGGTCTCTTAAGGGCTGCTGCTTAAGAGACTTATTTATAGCATGTTAGATCTAAAACTGACTGGTAGTACTTTAATAATTCCACAAGGTCCTCAAATAACTCACTCCAAGATAAATCAGAGACAATGAGGAATCTTTTCATTGGATGTGTCTGGGCACCATCCATGGTCAGCAAGCTCAGTGTGCTGGAGTTCAGGGTTGTCTATTTCCTTTGCTTCTACAGTTAATTTCTTAGCATGTGAATTTTCAGAACTAGGTGGACTGGCATTAGTCCTTTTGGTATCTTCCAAAGCAAGTTTTTGAACAGAGTATCTACTAGAGTTTCCAGTACAAGGCTCTATTTGAATCCTTTCAACAGACGTAGAGATTTTGCCTGCTTTTGTTCAACTTTCTTTTAACAGCTTCTCTTCCTTGATACCAAGAATCTTTGTGTTAGGCAGCAATAAAACAGATGGTGAACAAGTCTTCATCAAAGCAATCCTTTATAGAGACGAAATCTCTCTAGCTTAACGACCCTCAATCAGATCTAAAGAAAAAATTCAATGGAAATGTCGCACCAGTGTTTCGTGGCCTACACAATAGACTCCTACTCTTTCACATGGTTGGCTTAATTGAAAAATGGTTAGTTTTTGTTTTGCCCAGTCTAATACTATTGCACTTAGGAATAGTAATTACCTCATTCGTTCAGCTTCCTCTTCTGACCCTTTCCTTCTGAGATTTTTCTTCAACATCCTACCTCTTTTTCTTTCTTCATATGCTTGGTATAAAATGTAAATAGTTTAGCATATATATATGTATTTGTTTCCAAATCACTTAAAATACATTATCTAATTCTCGTAACACAGTGAGTGAACAAAAGCATTGCGTGGGCTCAATGTAGACTACAAATAAAAATGGCCATTCAGATTCTTATACTACACTATCAAAAATGTTACCTTCAATCATTTGCAATCATTAAATATTCTACTTTTACTTAGGCAATAATGGCAGTCCCTAACAGATAATTCTTCTTTACAGGTCTCTACTAAATAGCTCTACTTAAAATAGCAGGGCTGAGTCAACATCTGAGAATGCATTATGAGTGTAGGCAGCAAAATGACTCACAAAATGGTAAACATATGAAGAAGCCAAACCTTCACTTTAAAAGATCAATAATAGTATACAACCAATGACAAAGTAAGCATCTATCTCTACTACCTCTTACCTGGGAGTATTTCTCTGGATTCTAAATAAGGATTCCATACAGATATTCTATAAGTTTATATTGAAGAATGTATATGCTTTGACTTTGCCTACTCTTTTTCATTGTGCCACAAAGCTGTTGAGCTTTATATAGAACTTCAGTTTAGTGCATTTATTTGTCAAGCTATAGGTGTAAAAACCAGCTATTCTAGCATTTACCTCATTCGTTCAGCTTCCTCTTCTGACCCTTTCCTTCTGAGATTTTCTTCAACATCCTACCTCTTTTTCTTTCTTCATATGCTTGGTATAAAAGTGTAAATAGTTTTTCAGCTAGAAGGAACAAGAAAAGAGGTCCCCTAGGTTTCATCTTTATAGATTACTGGTAAGTTTATTAACTCTAAGAGCTAGCTCCTAACAATAGCTCTCATCTGCATAGTAAAGGGCCGCCGTACATCCCATTTCTTACATCCTTCTAGATATCCCAAAATAATTTAAACACTGTCAGTAATTCTCTCTGAAAGCTCTATTAGCCCATATGCTATAGAACCAGTCTGGGACACTCTAGTTAATGGTACGCCCATCCTGTGGCTTAGATCTCCCATAGAGTGGTATGGATGCCCTCTTGCTCTGGTATCTTTTGGTCATCTTCTACGTCTGCACCTGTCCCCTATGGCCCTGGCCACATCTGCCTCTAGATCTAGTCATCTGTATTCACTGCTATCACCATTAAGTAGGAAAACACTTTTTCTTTCAGTGCCATTCTTGGCAAGGCAGAGTAGGGGTGATGTTGGGTTCTTAATATTTATTTTGGTTAATTCATCTTGAATGTGCACACGGGTATTCTAAATCCAAAACGGCTTTGTTATTAATTAGTTTACAGTAAATAATAAATTATTGGACCATTTCCCCAAAACTTACCTTGGAACAAAGAGATGAAAGCAGCTGGAAACATCTCCTTCATGAGTGGCCAGACACTCCCCAGGTAAGAAAAAGAGAACTATAGATTTTCTTCTTTCACATACTTAAGAGAGATGACCTGCCTACTCATTTCCTAAGAGGAGAGAGAAGAACAAAACCAAAATATTTGTTCCTTAGAAATAGGATGGAGGCTGGGCACGGTGGCTCAGGCCCATAATCCCAGCACTTTGGGTGGCTGAGGTGGGAGGATCACTTAGGCCAGGAGTTTCAAGACCTCATATTTACAAAAAATTTTAAAAATAAGCCATGTGTGATGCCGCATGTCTGTAGTCCTAGATATTTGGGAGGCTGAGATGAGAGGATTGCTTAAGCCCAGGAGGCAGAGACTGCAGTAAGCCAAGATGGCACCACTGCATTCCTGCTTCGGTGACAGAGGGAGAACTTGAAAAAGAGAAAGAAAGAGAGAGAGAGAGAGAGAGGAAAGAGGAAGGAAGGAAGGAAGGAAGGAAGGAAGGAAGGAAGGAAGGAAGGAAGGAAGGAAGGGGAAAAGAAAGAAAAAAGAAAAGAAAGAAAAAGAGAAAGAAAGAAAGGAAAGAAGGAAGGAAAGAA
>NW_016806973.1:3826882-3835039 GCF_001698545.2 Rhinopithecus bieti | reverse complement strand
AAGGAAGGAAAGAGAAAAGGAAAAAATGAAAAAGAAAGAAATGGAATGGAAAGAGTGCTGGGTTCTCACCCTAAACTTTGGGAATGTAAATGTCTTTCTAGATAAACCCAGATCCTGGCTTTTATCATCTAAAGTCATCTCCTAAATTTGGGATTCATCTCTTTTGCTATGTAAATACCGAGAAGATAGTGCTCCAATCCTCCTGATACTTTGGAACTTTACTTAGGGACCCAGTCTAGCTGTAACCATTTGGCTCTCAGGAAGACAGGAAAAGTGTTCTCTTTCCAAATCAGAAATAGAGCTACTTCTAGTATATGAAGAGTAAAATGCTTCAGGGGAAGTCAAAGCAAACACTCCCTATCTGCCTATCAGACTCATCTCCCTGCCTTAGGAAACTAGGGCTTCTTATAGGAATACTGGGAAAACCAGGAAAGTGTTATTTCCACTGGAAAGTCTGTGTCCTTTTCTCAGGATGCAACTATTTGAATTGCTAGTGTGAAAGGAAAATCTTGGAACCCCAAAATTGCTAAGCTAAAGGGAAAATTCAAGCTGGGAACTGCTCAGGGCAAACCTGCCTCCCATTCTATTCAGTCATCCCTCTGCTCACTGAGACAGATGCAGATCTGGTTGCCTCCTTTGGAAAGGCTTATCAGAAAATCAAAGAATGCTACAATTTGTCTCTCACCTACTTGTACCTGCAAGTCCCCTCCCTGCTTCCAGTTGTCTCCTCCTTTCTGGACTGAACCAATGTACATCTTATATATATATTGGTTGATGTCTCATGCCTCCCTAAAATGTATAAAACCAAGCTGTGCCCCAACCACCTTGGGCGCATGTTCTCAGGACCTCCTGAGGCTATCTCACGGGTGTGCATCCTCAACCTTGGCAAAATAAACTTTTTAAAGTAACTGAGACCATCTCAGATATTTGGGATTCACACTAGTAAAGATGTTTTGGTGGTGGTGGTTTGGTTTCTGGTTTTATGTTTTTGTTTTTTTGAGACAGAGTCTCACTCGGTTGCCCAGGCTGGAGTGCAGTAGTACAATCTTGGCTGACTGCAACCTCTGCCTCCCAGGTTCATGTAATTCTCCTGCCTCAGCCTTCCAAGTAGCTGGGATTACAGGCATGCATCACCACACCCGACAAATTTTTGTTTTTTTTTTTTTTTTTTTTTTAGTAGAGATGGGGTTTCCACGCTGGTAAGGCTGGTCTAGAACTTCTAACCTCAGGTGATTCACCCACCTCAGCCTCCCAAAGTGCAGAGATTACAGGCATGAGTCACCGTGCCCCACCTGTCTCTGTCATTTCTTGAAAGGCTTTCCATATCCATAGCTTCCTCCTGTCTCAGGCCAGGGTGGGAAGTGGTGGTAGTGTCTGTGCTCAGTACTTCTTCACTTAAAGTGACATTTTCTGCCCTGTCAGGATCCTTGTTCTCTCTGGCTATAACTTTCATCAACATCTTGTGTGTTCTCCTTCTTACTATCTATAAACCACAATTATGGGCAAGATTCAAGTTCTTTTCTGTGAAATTCTTAGGTTTCAAGAAAATCAGGAGTTGTGATTAAATATGATGGAGTGCCACCTAGTTCTGCATGTTAGTGTCCACGAGCTGTTGCTCATGTTCAGTTACTATTTACAACCTAGAGATGATGTATAAGATGAATCCAGTTTATGATAAAATAGCAAGACTGAATAGATCATCACTGTGTCAGCCGTGGTGAAGGCACTAAAAATTAAGTTATTTTTCTTTTCTGAATTAACAGATAATGACAATAATCACACATTATTGTATTAGATTATTCTTTCAAATATACTTAGTATTCCTTGTATCAAAGATACTGTTTTCTTCTGAGTTATTTTGTATAAAGTAATATCCCCCTACACTCTGGCATAATAAAGCAACCAACTCATACTGCAAGTTTTGTTTTTTTTCTCATAGACAGTTAAGATATATGCAATTTTGCTATTTTATTATAAATTATATTCATCTTATTCATCATCTTTAGGTTTTAAATAGTAGTTGCACTTGTAATGTAGTTAAATACAATTTTAATTCTCCAATGAGTATCTTATATATAGAAATAAAGAATATAAAACTCTAAAAGTGCTTTTCATGCAGTTTCTCATTTATTACTCATAATACCCTGTTATCAATGGAACTGTGTCCCCACCCCCGCACCCCCCATTCATATATTGAAGCTCTAACCCTCAGATTGTATTTGGAGTATGGCCTATAAAAAGGTAGTAAAGGTTAAGTGAGTCACAAAAGTGAGGTTTTTTTTTTTTTTTTTTTTTTTTTTCTTTTCTGAGATGGAGTCTCACTCTGTCGCCCAGGCTAGAATGCAGTGGTGTGGTCTTGGCTGACTGCAACCTCCACCTCCCAGGTTCAAGCAATTCTCCTGCCTCAGCCTCCCGAGTAGCTGGGATTACAGGCACGTGCCACCATGCCCAGCTAATTTTTGTATTTTTAGTCGAGATGGGGTTTCACCATGTTAGCCAGGCTGGTCTCCAACTGGCCGGTCTCGAACTCCTGACCTCGTGATCTGCCTGCCTCGGCCTTCCAAAGTGCTGGGATTACAGGCATGAGCCACCACGCCCAGCAAGAGTGAGTCTTAATCCAGTATGACTGGTGTCCTCATAAGACAAGGAAGAGACATAAGAGGCCTCTCTCTCCCTGAGTGCATACAGAGAAAAGGCCCTCTGAGGATTCAGTGAGAAGGCAGCCCTCCACAAACCAGGAAGAGAAGCCTCACTAGAAACCAGTTCTGAGGGCATCTTGATCTTGCACTTCTAGAAATGTGGCAAATTAATTTCTGTTGTTTAAGCCACTCAGTCCATGGTAGCTCAATTTTACAAACAAGAAAAGAGGCCCAGGAAAGGTTCAGAAACTTGCTCAAGGTCACAAAGCAGCTGGCAGATTTTCAGCAGACTGGATGGCTATAAGATCAGTCAAAATAAGTTAGAAAAGATTTGAAAAGAAGTGCCATAAGCAAGAATATTTAATACACAGAGCATAGTTTACAACAACATAGCTAGATTGCTTACAGCCTAACTGGATTGCTGGATGAGAAATTCAGGCAGAGAGAAGCCATCTTGTAGGGAACATCATGTGACTCAGAAAAGGCAGAAATAGGCTTTTATCTGTTATTTTGAGGCTGGATAACCTTTGGACCCAATTCAGGAAGAACTTTCTAAGGTTCACCTAGGGAAAGAAATGAGAGAGTAGCTAGATGATAAAGTTTGAGAAAATAAGATACCGCTTTCCACACTAATACAAAATAAGGAAAAAGACTAGTTCCCACTGTATTTAGAATACAGTTCAAATTCCTTAAGATGGACTATGTTTGTGGTATAATACTACAATTTATTAACCAATCCAGGACATTTTTTGAAGTCAAAGGGAGTGTGCTATTACAATTTTTCCAGGAAAATATAGTTAAACTAGGACAGTTCTGGGCTAACATGTATATAGTTACTTTGGTGATAAATCAAGGCCCTACATCATCTGACCACATCTTGTTAAATTTTCCCCATTCATTGATCTTACTTTCTTTCAGTTCTCTGAACATATCCACCTCTAAGCTCATTCCTGCTCAGGGACCCAATACACACTTTCAGTCTATCTTGTTCAGCTCTTCTCTCTTTGCCTAGTTAACTAATAATCTCTGTAGTGGTCACACTCTGTAGGCCAGTTACACAGCAACCCTTCCCTACTTTTTTCTCAGTGGTACCTGGATTTTGTGCAGCCATCCCTCACACAACTTCCATCACTTGAGAAACTCTGAAACTACAACCTTAGTCCAGCCAAGAATACTGACGGGAAGAAGTCGGTCAGCTGTGGCATTCCTCTGTCTGCCAACAACTTTAGTTTTTAGAGACAGGGTCTCACTCTGTTGCTCAGGTTGGCATATGGTGGTGCCATCATAGCTCACTGCAGCCTCAAACTTGTGGGCTCAAGTGATCCTCCTGCTTCAGCCTCGGAAAGCACTGAGATTACAGGTGTGATCCACTGCACCCAGCCTTGTCTGGGCAATGACTTAAGGAAAATATATTAGTTTGGAGCGTCACATGGCAGAAAACTCTCCTAATTAGTGGTTTGAATGAAACAGAAATTCATCTCTCTCCCTCATTTAAAAGAAGGAGATAGCCAGGGGTCGGGATGGTGTTATAGCTGTCAAGCACTCAGGGTCCATATTGCCTTGTTATCTTCACATGTGGCTGTAGATCTTCAGATCACATTCACGTTGCAGCAGCAGGAAGCAAGAAGGGACAGGGAAGGGTACACCCCTTCCTTGTAAGAATATAGCCCAGAAATCACTTCCACTTACCTCTATTACCAAAAGAGTCAAAAGGCCACACCTGGTTCTTAGGAAAGCTGGGAAATGTAATCTTTGCTCCAGGTGGCTCTGCCCTCCACTAAAAACTTAGGATCATGGATCTCGGTGCACAACTAGCAGTCTTTCTGCCACGCTGCACCAATTAGCCCGAAGGGAAGGACTTAGTCCTAGCATACTCCTCTTTCCCTCTCCTGCTGGACATGAACAAGAAGACGAGAAATCCTAGTTGCAACTCTTTAAGTGAGAGAAAAACACCCAATATTTTTTAGACTTCTTACAACCATAAAAAGACTCAGGCTTAAAAGGAAATTGATACTGTGGGCAGCAGAGCCAACACAAGAACCCAGGCACCCGATAATATGGTTTGGCCACTGAAACCACCAACTGCAAAACCTGCTCTAGTTCTCCATGAGCTGCTGAGAGAAGAAACATCTTTATTGTGCAGGCTACTTTGGTTCAGAGTTTCTTTTCCTTGTAGCTGAAAGCATCTTAATGAAATTCCTATAGGTGCCCTACACACTGAATCTCTGTTATAATTTATCTTAGTAACCTCTTCTTTTCCTTTATAGCCTTTATTATAATTTTGAATCATTTGTTACTTGCTTGAAGTTTACCTCCTCTGCTAGGCTGTGAGCCATGCCCTTTGGGTCTAGATTTGTTTTGTACTTCATTGTATACCTAGTGAATGAAACGAAATGGCTAGCACGATGCTTGGCACACGGTAGGTGTGTAAATAAATGGTAGCTATCATAAAAATGATGTTTGACTAATAAGCCTTGCTCATTCAAAGAGATCACTTCTCCTTAAAGGTAGCATTAAAGCCACATGAAGTAATGAAGGACAGTTTGGGGAGTCATTTTCTCCTTTATTCTGCAGGATTTTGTCATATACTACTCATTATTTCAACTACATCAAGATCTATTTTATAGTTTTGGTGTGACCTCAAATTTGAATACTGGACTACTTAGAGCTATAGCTTGGTAAAGGAAGGACCGCAGAGCTGAGTGCCCAGGTGACAGTCACAGCTGCAGCATAGGTGGTTGTGCTGTTGCTTTCACTCAGATATCACAGGAGTGGTGACTACATAAATGTGACTACGGTTGTTCTCAGTCTCTTCTGTCACATTACAATATTGAAGTGATGTCTTCCCAAACACTGAAGGTCTTGCCTTCTCATTTGCAGATGGCAATCCCATTCACGTCTAGCTTTTAAGCACACAGTTTTCTTCCTGAGGGCATGTTTCTTGATAAGTTTTCCTTTTTATACCCTCTTCCCAAAGCCCCAAAACCTGTCATGTTTTTAAACTTCAGATAATAGGAAATAATTTAAATAATATGTTTATATCTACAGGTAATCTCTAAAGTCATTATATTCCATGTTGAGGTATACTTCTGATGTCTTGTCTGTCTCACATACTGTTTGTTTATATACCTAGGATATTAAGTTTTAATTACAGTCATATGCCACAAATGTTTCAGTCAAGGACAGACTGCATATATGTAATATATAAGATTACATATATAATACTGTATTCTTACTGTATCTTTTCTATGTTTAGATATATAGATACACAGATACTTACCATTGTGTCAGCGTTGCCTACAATATTGAGTACAGTCACATGCTGTACAGATTTGCAACCTAGGAGCAATAGGCCATATCATATAGGCTAGATATGTTAGGCTATGCATCTACGTTTCTGCAAGAACCCTCTATCATGTTTACATAATGATGGAATTGCCTGATGATGCAGTTGTCATAACATATCCTTGTCGTTAACCAATACATGACTGTATTATTTATCTCAGTTCTCCATTCTATCTAAATGTGACTAATTAGTACATAAGGTGCTTGGGAAAAAAAGTATAACCATGGCATTGATCATTGGTAAAATATATAAGTCTTTACTTTCAAAAACTTTGTTTAGATTTTTTTTTTTACTTTTAGCAATGGCGATACTAATTAGGTATCATTTATTGAGTTCCTACACTATTCCAGGTATTATGACAGATAGTTTATATAATGCAAGCAGAAAAAGAATGCATTTAGTCAGTGGGCCAAGGGTTATACTACAAGCTGCTCTATGTTATACAGAATGAATCGTTGGAATGGTTCAATAATAGGAAATTACCTGAATTTAAAACATTTTAAATTATCATTTGCATTTAGATGTTACTCATTGAATTATAGAGTAACTAAAATTTACACACACACAGATCAAAATACATTTTAAAATTTGATGAAGTTCACAGAATCACTGGGAGGGTTAAAAGCAACTCATCTTTTATTTGTATGAGTATTTTTTAGATGTATAAATATCCCTATTTTAAAATTTTGAGATTTAATTCACTCACCTCACCTAATCATGGATACTTTGTCTTAAAATGGAAATAAAAATAGGTATTTAATCTCTGCCCTCCCACCCCGATATCGTCTCCCCCGGTCCTCTGTTTCCCAGCTTCTGATGGTTATGATCTATGACTTCCTGACGTCTCCCTCTAACTAAAGCTTCAATTTTCTAGCTGTTTAGTCTATCCTGACTATATAACAATGCAGATATCAACAGCATGAATACCCTCATGCTCTAGAGTTCAGCATAATTAATTAATGATCCTTCACTGCAATCTGGGAGCCCAGCTATGACAGCTTTGCTCCTCTAGTCTCCTTAGTGAATAGCTACATGTGCTCATGAAGTGTAACTTTTCTTTCCCATTGCTGTTATCCCCACCTTATATTGAACTGAGAGTCTGCCATGGTCTCTACTTCTAAATTCAGCCAGGTTATTCAACTTACTGCCCTGGGAGTCTTGCCCCAAATACGTACTAATACCTATACCCTGCATGGACACACATTAGCCTTCACTTGCCTAATGCCTGGATATTGTCTCTATTGTTAAGTTTCTCAACACTGGGTTCTTCACTTGTGATCAGAAAATTAAGCCCAATCAGAGCATATAATACGTCAAGGTTATGTGCCTAGAAAATGCAACCTTGCCGAAAAGATTTACTAATAATTATTTCTGTAAGACTGAATAGAAATGGTCGAGATGCATTTCCAGATCTCCATCATCTATGTGTTTTATTCTAACAACTCTCTCCCTAAACCTTTAAATAAATTTTATATTATGTAACATACAAAAACAAAATGATTCTTGCCTTAAAAATATTGATTCTAGGCTTGGTAGAAGGACTGCAAGTAAACTGTAAGGTGTTAAACAGAGAAGTATAAGTGTCATGTATGTACTGCTCTGTATTCACATTGATATCCAATGGCTCAATGAACACTGAAAATGGAGAAATGTAACTGGTGGGTCGCCTAAAGGTTATTTCTTCTTTATCCCTGTTTGAGAAAATAAGGAAGAAATGGTTGATTTACTGTTTTTGTTCTGAGGATAATCATGTCAAGAATCATTTGGAATCACCTCCAGGAAAACTGTCACAAAACTGACCATCTTCTAAATATGGTAACTTACAGTGAAGCATGTCTCACACAAATGAATGACATAAATGCAGAAAGATATCTGCAGGTTTCGCGCATAACTTACCTCAGATGCTGACTACTGCCAAAATTACAACTGCCCTGCACCACTCTTGGGTACTGAATCTTGCCTGTCTAAATGATAAAATCAGTGTGCACAAGATCATTTTCTTGGCATCTATGACCAGATTGCATGCCAGGCAATGAGTTCTTTTCTTCCCTACCCACTCACCGAAGCAGAATTTTCGCTTCAAATATTTCAGTTTTAGCAGTATATACATATCACTTGAATGGTACTTTTTACTTTCTTCCAATAAAAGGGTTCCCGGAGTGTAATACAGAA
>NW_016806973.1:3822978-3826436 GCF_001698545.2 Rhinopithecus bieti | reverse complement strand
AAGCAAGAAAAAAAAAAAAAAAAAGAAAAGAAAAAAAAGAAAAAAGAAAAAACCATATTCTCCAGCACCCAGAAGCTAAAACAAATGAATTCTTTTAAAACATTTTTTTTCCAGAATAGACTTTTCAAAGGAAACCATGAAAATTTGGACATTTCCTTATTTTTTTTTAAGTTACCAAATGGAATAATAAGAGTTGCATATGAATTTTAACTCTGTAGGTATTGTCAGTAATAAAAACATGTGCACGGCTCATCTAACCTTCTCTTTCATATACTGATTTTAAATTCTTTTCAGCTTTATATATATAAATAAGGAGCATGAAAGTAGCAACAGGTCCACAGAAAGAGCAGACCTTCAATAATGGATTTTGCCTGATTTATTCCCTTTACATGGAGGTCAGAAATGCTGATGAAGACACTGAGTGCCTCAATGGTTAAGAACAAGAGGTGAAAGCATTCTCCCACGCAATTCTGGATATATGTGTGCAAGCAGAACACTGAAAATCAAGACTGAGCAGCTATTAAATAACTCAAGGTCAAGAACCTAGGGAAATGGGTCCATGTGAGTTAACATGACAGGTAGAGCCTGAGATGGTAACTGGGAACTAGAGGGCAGAGACAAGGATTCTGAGTGTCAGGCAGAATACAACTGAGGTACAGCAGGTCAAAATGTGTGAGCAGTATAGCATCCAGAACAAAAGACTGAGATGACTAACAGGACTTAGGATAAAAAAATAATAATAATAAAACCCCTCCCATTACAGGAAAAGAATGGGGCTAAGTTTCCCTAGACTCTGCAGAAATCCTTAAGACATTCTGAATATGAAAATGTATGAAATGGGAGATAGCCCTTGTGTTTAAGGTTCTCAAGACCAACCCACCAGAAGGGCTCACAGGATTAAATATATATAATCATATTCACAGTTAGGCGTATTATGGTTAAAGGATATACAACAAAATCAGCAAAGGGAAAAGGAGCATGAGGAGAAGTTTGGAAGAAACCAGGCACACACTTCCAAGAGTTCTAATGGAGTCACCCAAGATGTGCTCAGTTCCTCCAGTAACAGATTTGTGTGAAGTTATCAACCAGGAGAGCTCATTAACCAGTGTTCAAGGTTTTCATTGAAGGGTGGCAACGTAAGCACCCTCTGCCTAACACATACCAAAATTCCAGACCTGTGATTTCACAGGTCCATTAACCTCAGCTGGGACTAGCTTCTTTAGAATGAAAATGCAGTGATACAAATTAGAACCTGGGTTCTCTGATGACCAGATGTTCACAATAGCATATTACAGATATAATTTCAGCAATGGGTTTGTGGGTGAGTCAGAAAAGGCCAAGAAGACAGAAAAATTTACTAGCTTTGTTAACTACGAGAATGCTACATACAGGCTTCACAAGGAGCCAAGCAAACTCTCTCACTTTCCTAAAAAGTATAGTTGTCCAGATAATATAAGCAGAGAAGCTGAATATCAACTGCTAAAACTATTCAAAGAATCCCAGTAACTTTTGGATGTCCTTGATTGTCTAGAGAATATGGAAAGGCTTCTTGTCCATTTTCCTTGGGAGGGTGAGGTATAGATTCTCAGAAACCAATGATCTCTGGTATCCTATCTGGTTCTGCTCTTAAGGAAGTTCAATAAATAATTCTGACATGTGCACGTGGGTCAGGCAGCTACGAATATATGAGCTAACTGCTCAAGCAAGCTCAGGGTCAAGTGCCTACAGGTGGGCTAGAAACATGGTTCAACAGCTAGTTTCAAATAGCAAGTCTGAGAAAGGAGGGCCTGAGATGGGAATGAAGAACCAGAGTGAAAAGCCAAGATGCAAAAGAGTGACAGTGAAGGGAGAACAAAAGTAAGGAAGAGAAGCTGCTTGGAGAAATACTATACTTAGAGGTCTGTGGCGGACAATGGGCTTTTTATAAGGTCTCTATGGTCTACTGAGTGAATAAAATAGTTCTGTTTGAATGAATCTGAGCTGAGTAGGCAAACTTAATATTAAAAAAAGGAAAATAAATGAAGAAAATATACTGTAATAAAAATTAAAATATATTCTTAAATTTTCTTATGTGCCATGGGAATCATTCTTTAAAAAGCTTTCAACAGAAATAAAATGACCTGAAAGCAACGTTTTTAAACTACTGCAACAGGCCTGAGATACCTATCCTTAGAAAGACCTGTAAGCAAGGTTGGCCCTTGGCTGGTGTCTGGGAACGTGACTGGTAAACAGTTACCCACACTTTCCTAAGCGATAAGACTGGTTTACTGTGACTAACTGTCCACAATGTGATTTATGCCAAACACCTTCACACAATGTCCCAGGTTTCCTTCTGGGAGTCTGGAATTTGGGTACATGCTAGTGAAAAACTGGTTTTCCTTCTGAACTTTTTTTTTTTCATCTTTAAAGAGATTCACAAACAGCACTCCTGGAATTATCACATTGGAATAGTCTACTTACCAGTCTCGAGTGATTATAAATCCTTCAATTAACCAAGCAAGTATCTTCAAAACAACAACCATAACAAAAACCTACAGCAATAACTTCTGGCCTGGTCTACAAACTGGCAGTCTCATCCCTCTCAAAGAAATTACTTATTTACTGAGCGCCTACATGGTTATGACACTCAACTGATCTAAAATCCTCAAAACTTCGTTAGTGTCTCCTGAATTATGATCAAACTTATTAGCCTGGCACTCAAGCCTTTTACAATTTGTCCTTGGCCTACATATTCAATTTGGCTTTACACTTTACCATTTTACCCATTTACACTTCAACTGTTTGTTGCCTGTGTGTGACATGTATGCTTTCCATGAGAATTCTTTCAAAAATATCATGATCTATGATTTCAAGGCATCTCAATTCAGTAAGAATTATTTTGCCCATCTACTGTGTGCAAGGCTCAGTGTCCTGGGCACTGAAAGGGATAGAAAAATGAACAAGACTAGATCCCCACTCTCTATGCTGGACAATATAATTCTTAGTCGTTTTCTGAAAACCACGATTCCTTAATGTGCTAGATCTATAACATGCTCCATTGCAGGAACTTCCTTGGGGAGCTTGGTGCTTTGTGGCCTCTTTGGATATTACCAATAACACCATATGTAATTAGAACGCTTTTATTGGCTGGGTGCAGTGCCTTACGCCTGTAATCCCAGCACTTTGGGAGGCCTTGGTGGGCGGATCACCTGAGGTCAGGAGTTCAAGACCAGCCTGGCCAACAAGTTGAAACTCTGTCTCCACAAAAAATACAAAAAAATAGCTGGGCTTGGTGGCAGGCGCCTGTAATCCCAGCTACTTGGGAGGCTGAGGCAGGAGAATCGCTTGAACCTGGGAGGCGGAGGTTGCAGTAAGGCAAGATCACGCCATTGAACTCCAGCCCGGGCAACAAGAGTGAAATTCTGTCTCAAAAAAAAAGAAGGCTTTTATTATATCTTTTAAGTTTACCCCCCCCCCCC
>NW_016806973.1:3805438-3820751 GCF_001698545.2 Rhinopithecus bieti | reverse complement strand
ATGACAAAAACTAAAAAACAACAACAACAAAAAACAAAATTAACAAAGAAAGACCAAGAGCATATTAAAAATGGATTCATTATGACCAAGTGGAATTTATTCCAGGAATGCTTAGTGGATTAATATTATAAAATCTATTCATATAACCCATTAAATAAGTAGAGGAAAAAAATTATATTACCACCTTTAAAGATAGGGAAAATGCATCTGAAAACAATTTAGCACTTGCTTATATTTTTTTAAAATTTCCCAATAAAATAGGAATAGATATTTCCTATCAATATGCAATATATATTATATAATGATACATGTATACACACACACACACACACACACACAAATTTCCATCTCAAAGCCAACATCTTACTTGATGGAGAAATGAAAGAAAATTTCCTGCTCAAATCAGGAACAAAAAGACATCAGTTGTCCCTGTCTGACTGAATATCATGTTGGAAATATTAGCAATTGAAATGAATAAACAATTGGAAATATAATTGGAAAGGAAAAGGCAAAATGGTATCTAATGTAGGTGATATGATTAAATGTCTAGAAAATCTAAAGAAACGTTTGGAAAAATACAACAGAGTAAGAAAATTCCCTATCCCATCCTTATCCTGCTCTTTTTGTGGACTTTTATGTGTTTTAGCACTACCAGTAAGTCAAGTTAAAAACTATGGTGTCATAATAATAATACTAATTTCATTTGTGTGTTCACAATCTGCATTCACTCTATGTTTTGCAGACCCCCACTCTTATTTAGGCAGTTGCTAAGTTACATGGAGTTTGTTTCTGATATGGCCCTCCTATCAGTCTTTCTTTTGGGGTCCAATCACTCACTCTCCACATATAGCTAGTAAATGGTTGTCTGTGTAGTGATGCTTGTTTTATATGTAATTTCTCTGATATAACTTCTTGACCTGGTTTTCTACCATAACTTACCTTTCCAGTCTTATTTCTGCCTACTCTTTTATACATGCATTGTTTATCAGGACCAGCCTTCTGAGTATCTCTTAGATATACCCGTACTTGCAGTTCAACAACAAGAATTATTTCCCTAAAACATGCTACAATAATAACGTGTATTGTTGAGGCTTTGTGTTAAATAACTTGCACACTGCGTTGTCCCACATTACCACAGCTGTGATTCCTTCCTCCTTTGCTATGCAACTGCCCATATTTTTTTTTTTTACATTTCAGATTTCTGTTTTTATTGTATTAACTCTACCTGATTATATACTTTGAGTGTAGAAAGTGATCAGTACAATCTCTGTATCACTTGCAGTATAGATGGCATTCAATACAAATCCTTTTTTTTTTTAATAGACTGTGCCAGCCTGGAAGTTAAAAACTAAGATTTTAAACGCAACTAAGGATCTCTCTTTAGTCTCCATTTTATCGATTTTTCATTAGTTGGCTCTAATCCATTTGAGCAGGGAGTTTGCCTTATTAGTGCTGTATTCTCAAGACTTACAACTATTCTTGGTACACGGTAGGCACTTAGTAATAATCCTACCTGTATGGCTATACAAAAATTAATTGAATGGTAATGAATAATGCAAAGAAGCGAAAGCTTAACAAGAGACAACATAAGCCAGTATCAAGATCAGATCTTCACAATTTTCTGGTTTGTTCCTGATGACATTCTAGGACAGATGTTTTTGTTTTGGTTTATGGACTGAAATTTTTTAAAAAATTTATTTCAGCAGACGCTCTGAATCCATTTTTATAAAAATCCTTAGCTGTGAAAGGAACAAAGGTTTTGGCAGATAGTATTATCAGAGTCAGGATTGGCTCGGTTTGAACCCTAATGTCCTTCAGGATATTGAAAATGTGATAAAATAAATGCATTATTTATTAATGACCTAACGAAATTCAAATACATTATGCTGTATAGCAATTCCGCAGCCATTATCTCCTTTGCTCCTAAGAACCCAGGAGGTTATCCATTTATTTATCAGAAATCACCATGTTAAAATGCAAATACTTAGGATTGGTAGCCTCAACCCTTATCTTCTACAACATCTTTAGCTATCCATAGAAAGCAAAGCATTAATAGGAATTGGACTGACGTTGGAGATGGAAATACTGTTGCACGTGACAGCTGTAAGGACTTGGGCGGCCAATTCCCCACTCCCCATTCCTTCCCATATCCTCCAAAAAAAGCTCATGTCCTAACTTTGACCAGGTTTGACAAAGAAGGGAGAGGCAGAGGCGTTTTTTAAACTGCTGCTTCCAAACGCCACCCGTCAAGACAGATTCTAAACCACCTTAACTTGCTGCCGGTTTCAACTGAAAATAAATGGTACATAGTAATCAAGAAGTCGCTGTCCCAGACCTTTGACCAAAAAACCGAAAAACGACAGCGAACGACCCGTTCCCGATTCTCTGAACCGAGGAGTAGAAGCTGTTTAGGAGGGGGTGGGTCTTCCACGACAAACCCCGCCCCTCCCTCCCTCGTCGCTGATTGGTGGCGGCGTTAGGCCGCGACGGAGGGGCGGGCTCGCGGCTGGGTCGCTCCCTTTCCGCGCGGTCCCGTGCGCGCTGTGGGTGTGTCTCGGAAAGCGGGCGCGCGCGCGCTCGCGTCGGAGGACCGGAAAGGAGGCGGGGCCGCCGCTGCGCGGATCGCGCGCACCGCAGACGGCGCGGATCGCAGGGAGCCGGTCCGCCGCCGGAACGGGAGCGTGAGTGTGCGTGTGGAGCCGGGGCTCGTGGGAGACGGTCGCGATGAACACGGTGTTGTCGCGGGCGAACTCGCTGTTCGCCTTCTCGCTGAGCGTGATGGCGGCGCTCACCTTCGGCTGCTTCATCACCACCGCCTTCAAAGACAGGAGCGTCCCGGTGCGGCTGCACGTCTCGCGGATCATGCTGTGAGTGCGGCCGAGGCCGGGCCGGCGGTGCAGAACGCCGGGACCGGGCCGGGGCGGAAGCCGAAGCCGGGCGGCCGCGCCGGGGCTGCCGTGCTGGGGCCGCAGGCAGGGCGTCCGGGTCGCCCTCCTGAGCGGCCGTTCGCCCCCGAGGGCGGTCGTCAGGGGTGGACGTCGCGGGCTTTTCCAGCGTCCCCTCGGAACTTGCACCCCTCCACAGTAAATTCCCGGGCTTGCTCTTAAATTTTAATTTTGAGCGTTCCTCAGGTCGGTGCCTCCACTTGCTTCCTGTTCCTCACTTCCCTCCACCCACGCCTGGCCAATGAGGGAGCAACACAACAGCAGAGCCGGCGCCGCCGCCCTCCAGGCTGGCGCCTCCCGCGCGTCCGGGGCCGCTCGTGGTCCGCACGCGAGGCCCGCCAGGCGTTGCCGCCACGCTCTGGGTCGGGCTTCCGTGGGGTTTCCCGCCGGCTCTGAAGGCCACAGGACGGGGTTATCTTTGTGTCATTCATCACCCGAGTTTGCCCTGTTTGACATTCTCTTTAGAGTTGTTGCCTTTGCATCTTCAGAAGGCAGTAAACACTTGCAACTGCTTTGAAGTTGGCCAGAGATATTGGACACTGAATTAAGCGTCTTAGCCATCTGATACAGCGGGATTTTTGTTTCGTTGGGTTTCTTTTTTTTTTTTTCTTTTTCTTTTTTTTCTTTTGGCCAACCACTTGAAGAAATCTGCGAAAACGCCAAAAAATGCAATTCGAAATGACAGGGCCGTTTCTCTATTGCCTATTTTGTCCTTGATTTTATTCTCTGGCACTTTTGTCTTTATTCGCCGTATTTTTTCCCCTCTTGTTCTCATACCCTTCTCTATTCCATCTTCCAACAAGTTCTTTAACCTTAGTGTATTTCTTTGTCAGAATCGCCAAGAAGCCGGTCATCAAATAGCCAGCCTTCTCCCCGACCTTTTTTTTTTTTTTAAATTACTGTACTGATGTTAGGTATTGTTCGAATAGACCTGGGGTGGAAATCAGCACTGCCACTGTCAGCCCTGTGAGGTTAGAAGAGCTTGGTGCATATTAAACACTGAACAGATGTTAGCTGTTGTCTTGGGCAAGTTTCTTACCATTCTGGGACTTAATTTCCTTTTAAGATGGAAGTAATACCTAATTGGTAGGTTGTGAGAATTATTTGAAATGTGAAAAATATTATCAATGGGTCTGACCTGTAGTAAACAGTAAATAGCAGCTGGTTACAGTAGTATCCCCTTAATGGGGTAGGTATACGTTTCAAGACCCCCAGTGGATGCCTGAAACCACGGATAGCACCAAATCCTATGTATACTTGGTTTTTTCCTATGATAAAACTTACAAATTAAGCACAGTAAGGGATTAACAATAACATAATAGAACAACTGTAACAGTATACTTAATAAAAGTTATGTGAATATGATCTCTTTCCCTTTCTCTCAAAATAACTTATTTTACTGGACTCACCTATTTTCACACTGGGTTGACCGCGGATAATTGAAACCGGAAAGTGAAAGCTCGGATAAGGGGGTGATTACTGTATCATCCCTTAATATGTCATCTGTTAGTATTCCATATCACCTTGTAGTCATGTGTAGTTTCTTCTACCCATTATGCACAATTGCTTTACATCAAGTATTTACTATTCTTTTTAGCAGTTTTTATCTCCCTCTGAGTTTTGTTAGGGATTCTCTTAAGTTACATGCAATTAGCTGAAGACTGACTTTCATATTGGATTAGAATGTTTCTCCTGTTTTCACACTTACAAGTTTCTCTGGTGTTTACTTGTTTCTTTGTGGGATTGCTGTTTCACCTGTGCACACACCTGTATTCTTTAAGAAGTTACGTGAATTTTGTATGTTCTGTTGGATGGTAAAACTTTTATCTTTACTTCTAGAAAAAATGTAGAAGATTTCACTGGACCTAGAGAAAGAAGTGATCTGGGATTTATCACATTTGATATAACTGCTGATATCCTTTAAGAAAATATTTTATTTTTCTATAGTTTTATAATGAGATATATGTTGTTTAATGATTTGGATGACTATCTCATTGAATCAGCCAAACCTTGGAAATTCTGTGCCTTTTTCATCAGTAAAATAATGTTAATACTTCCCCATCACACTTTGAGAAAACTTCATAGATTCATGAGTAGTTGTGTGAACGTACTTTAAATTCTTATTGTGTGAACGAACATACTTTAAATTCTTAACAGAAACATTAAATTGATTGAAAGCTACGTAAGGAAGTTTGAATCTGTTTTTTAGAAAGAAAAAAAATTAGATCATTTGGATAAGAAGGAAAAATATTACCGGTGCTCAACCTGCCTATAGATATTTCATGTACAGTTTCAAATAATATATCCATATTTTATTATAGCAGAGAGAAACATATGTTTAAAAAGTGAATTACGTCTGTTATGATTTGAAAGGATCATATCAAAATTATTGGTAAACTGGTTGCTTTTGCCATCATAACTCTTTTATAAGGAATTTTATAAAAGAAAATATTAGCAATTACAAGAGTTTCTTTGGTGGTGATATTTAAATGTTTTCTCTTGACGTCGAATTTCTGTCTTTTGACAACTCGGATCATTTTGACCAGGCTAGTCTTTTTTAGGGTCTTAGGTTAATGTCTTGGCAATGTTCTGTACCATTTCTAGCCTGATCTCACCTGCCTTTTTAATACCCCATGATTTAAATGGTTGTGGAGATGGAACAGTCAGAACTTGTGTGAAAGTACCTGTCTGAACAGTTAAAGCTGATCATATACTTGGGGAATTTATCTAATTTGCCTTTCTATGACCATGAAATTTACTTTCAGCTTAAGTTTTAACAATTGTCAGATTTAGAAATAGGCTAAGAATTAGTTCTGTAGGTACCTTTTTAGGAAATAGAGTGTACCATCGGAAGAGTCTTATGCTAAATTTCATGTGTATTTTTAAGTCTGTGTGATTTTTAAAAATCTGCTCAAGGGAATTTAGGTCTACTGTGAGAGTAGTAATTTTGTGTATCCAGAGAAGTATGGTGAAATTTCCTGATATCTATGATATTTATATATTACCAATCTCATTATTTGTAGTTTCTTCAGATTTTCTTAATGCTGCTGCTACTACTACTTGAAATTGTACTTGTTCTTGTAAACAGCAGTCCTAGACTTAGTTCTAAAGGAGTGATTCTTAGTGGTTACACATACTTAATAATGGAATGCAACAAATGTGTTACTAACAGTGTGGAAACTCATATAGTAAAATGAGTTAACAATTAACATAATACTTAAAAATCCAAATATTAACTCCGCTTATTTCTTGGTGTTAGCACCAGTCTTGTTAATTCTGGTGACGTTCTTGTCTTCTTTGGGAAACTGAATTGAGCCACATTGGTGTCATTTGCATCTTTGAGAGACATTTTAATGTCTACTTGCATGTGACCAAAAGTGACATGTACAATTTATTATACTTGGTTAATTATTGAGCCTTGTTTATGTTTGCATATTGTTAAATTTAAATAGTGGTGATTGTTTATACTTTAGAGCACCAGTGGAATTGTATTTGCTTGAAATATCAAGTGCTTTTTTTTTTTTTTTTTTTTTTAAACTTAGTTGATGTTACAGAAAACCAAATTTTGGATTTGTTCTTTTCTTACTAGTCAAAGTATCTCAGCCGGTAATCCTTGGAGGAGTATGGGAGGATGCCAGTAGTCTCATACTGATGTTTTTTTGTTTTGGAATAAGGTGGATTTCACAATGTATTTATCTTCTGCATATTTTTGTTTTGGAATAAGGTAGATTTCACAATGTATTTATCTTCTGCATAAATTAGTGGCACATTATGTTTCTGGGCCACCTCTCTCTTTTCTACTTCAGTATTACTGTTTTGGATAAACAACCTAAGAATAATTAAGATCTATTTAAAAGTGATATACTGCTCATAAATTTATATTTTCCTTAATTTACTTACATCTAGAGAATATATTTGATTGGAATGTTAAGCAGTTGTTTCTTTATTTATCAGCAGAATATTCAACAAAAAATAATGTAAGTATATCTAATTAGAAGTATTTTAATAGCTATTTAAAGCCTTATTCTTTATGAAAGAATATACATTTTATGTATTTAAAATACCTGACCTGAGTTACCTAGCAAAAAATCACAAGCCTGTGGAGGTAACTCTGTTATAAAAACGTTAGCTCTTTTGGGAACCTCTTTTGTTTTGTTTTCTGTTTGTTCTATATAGCTCTATAGCATTGGGGTCTCCAGAATGGGGTCCATGCAAAGAAATATATGTATGTAAGGAAAACAGTTAGAAGCTTCTATTAATATATTAAGCAATTTAAAGTAAAAACAGTTACGCTTTACTAATACTTGCTATATGAACTGATGTTAATACTCGTATTCAGCCCTTAAGTCAGATAAATGGGCACATGCCTTCTACAATATGCAGGCATTCTGGAGGAAAGGAGGAATTCTGCAGGTGAAGAAGTTCACCATGTTACCTAGCATTTATTCATTTGTTTTCAGCATGTTGCAAAATATTGCAGTATATGCAATACGTAAGTGGATTCTATTATCTAATTTTAGCTAATTATTTCAAAATGGAAAAGTGGCTTTAAAAGATTTCTGCAAAGAAATCACAGATTGAAGATGATGCTAATAATCCATACATATGTAAACAGCAGGAAAATGGTGGCGCTCATACCTGTATTCTTCTTCTGAGCTGCTGTGTCACACTGAAGGATAAAAAAACACAAAGACAACCTAAATAGATCTGATAAGTTGGCTGAGACCCTGTCAATGATATTAACTAATAATAGTGCATATGTATTACCTACATAATTTATAATAACACGTATTTTGAGGATTTGTGATCCAAAAACTATTAGAGACCACTTTCCATAGTAAGATCAGAAAGATATTGCTGAACTATCAACTAGGAAATGGAGCGGGTAGCCGGTAGTATTGCCACTCAGCTGTTTACTCTTTTTTTTTTTTTTTGAGACGAAGTCCCGCTCTTGTAGCCCAGGCTGGAGTGCAGTGGCGCCATTGATCTCGGCTCACTGCAGCTTCCGCCTCCTGGATTCAAGCAGTTCTCCTGCCTCAGCCTACCAAGTAGCCGGGATTACAGGCGCCTGCCACCATGCACAGCTAATTTTTGTATTTTAGTACAGACAGGATTTCACCATGTTGGCCAGGCTTTTCTTGAACTCCTAACCTCAGGTCATCCGCATGCCTCGTCCTTCCAAAGTGCTGGGATTACAGGCATGAGCTACCGCGCCCGACTGTTGTTTACTCTTCAAGCTAAAATATTCTTTCTCCACAGCTACAGTTAGAGAGCTGCATGGTGACTTACTTGAATCAACAGAATTTGAGACCTGTGATTATAATTCTCATTATGAAGATACATAATCAAAAGCTGTCAAGATTGTTAATAATTTTTTAACCTTCTGAGATTATTTTAAAATCCATCTTAGTACCAGATACCTTTCTTTAAAAAAAAAATCATAGTGTGATTTTTGAGTTTATTAAGCCATATGCGTACCAATTAATTAATATCCCTACCTATTGAGAACAGTTGTGCTTTGTTTTGGGGTTGTATGGGATTCATTAATCTGAGTATCTAGTTTATTTATGTTTTGTTTTTGTCTTGTTTGTTTTGTTTTGTTTGGCACGAGTTTCACTTCTTGTTGCCCAGGTGGAGTACGGTAGTATGATCTTGGTCACTGCAACTCCGTCCTCTGTTCAAGTGATTCTGCCTGCTCAGCCCCCCAAGGTGAGCTGGGAATTACAGGCACGCCACTCATTGTATAACTTTCATCATAAAACTAATAGTTTAATAGCGTTCTTGATATAATTAATAGCTTTTAATTATAAAACTATTACTATGATTATATTTTGTGATTTAAAAAACTAGTTCAGGCCAGGTTTGCGTGGCTCACACCTGTAATCCAGCACTTTGGGAGGCTGAGGCAGGGGGACCACCTGAGGCAGGGAGTTTGAGACCAGCCGGCAACATGGTGAAACCCCGTCTCTACTAAAATACAAAAAAAATTTAGCCGGGTGTGGTGGTGGTGCTGTAATCAGCCTACTTCGGTGGCTGAGGCAGGGAGAATCGCCTCGTGAACCTGGGAGGTGGAGGTTCAGTGAGTGAGATTGTGCCATTGCACTCCAGCCTGTGTGACAGAGCAGACTCTGTCTCAATAAAAAAAAAATAAAAAGACTGCTCCAGATTTCTTTTTAATTAATTTGTAGTCATTAAATACCACGTAGTAATTGGCCTACAAGCTTAGATGTAAACTTAATAAGAACAAATTCTTGGGATTAGTAGTGGCACAAAGTTTTTTATCATTTCATACTTTTAATTTTCTAAACGGAACTTGTTGTAAGATGTTGAAGGAGTGTCTTAAAAGAATTGTGACTCTAGAATTTGCCTGGATGAGACAACAATGAGTATTTTTAATTAAAGGGAAAAAAGATCTTTATAAAATACTTCTTTTTTTTGTGATTTCTTTTCTTCAAGATTTTGTAAAGAAATCTTGGAGAAGATTTCTTATAAATTTTCATGACATAATTAATCAGCAGTAAACTGTGTTAGCAGTGTGATGGAACAGGGATTGGCTCCGTTTTCCTGGCACCGTTTAGGATCCATGCTGAGCTGGAGGGTCTTAGAAATTTTACAGGGAAAAGTGATTTAACAGAAGACTTCCCTTCTAGGAATTTAATTCATCTGTTCCTCCAAAGGCCTCACTTTTTGGAGATCTTAAAGTTCAAAAACCTTGCATTAAGTTGTGAAGGCCCTAAGTAATACAGTTGAGGTAGCCGAAGGAATGAATGCCCTCAGGGAATTACCATTCTTCTCTCCAAGAAAACTTTGTTCCTTTTTGTATCTGTCTCTTTGCTATTATTTGTATGCATTAAGATTCCAGCAAGCTCCTCAAAGTTGAATTCATTAACATGTCAAACTATTTGCTTACTAATAATTTTAATTTGAAGTGATAAGATGGTATTTCTGATGAGTTATCTCATTAATTTTCATTTCAATATAGGCTCTGAACCAAGTTGTCCTGTGGGACAAGATTGTTCTGAGAGGTGATAATCCGAAGCTGCTGCTGAAAGATATGAAAACAAAATATTTTTTCTTTGACGATGGAAATGGTCTCAAGTGAGCAATTCTTGGTCATTTTTTTACATTTAATAAGAGTTGAAAAAGAGAGAAAGATATATTTTATTTTAAAGAAAATACTTGAGAGTAAAAGGAGAAAATTGGGAGAGAAGTATTTATGCATATCTGAACTGAAAAATTGGGTGGAAATGCAAAGTGGGATCTAAGATGAGCAATTCTCTTGCAGTTTGTGAAATGTCATAGTCAAACTAATAAAGCTTCTATCTTAAGTGTACCAGGAATATGGGCTTGTTCAGATGTGGTAGGGCTGTGGTTGTCAAATTAAAGGGCTCCTTTCTGAGTGTGAGTCGGGAAACCTTAGAAGCAGCGTGTTGGGTCTAGGAGTTGATAATAGTTAAGAGAAGTGCTATTGGTTCTCCAAACGTGACTTCTCTAAAGCTCAGTTTACTCGGAGTGACTGATCTCTCAGGTTATTTTTACCTCTTAGACTCTAGTGGTAAACGTTGGAAATAATTTTAGAAGAAAGCTATTTTGACCAAGCCAAACCTCTGTATTTGCAATGAAAATTTCAGAACATGAGAATTTTGTTAAGGTTTGTCCATCTAGGTAATTCACAAGAGTTAGGTTTCAAATCATTGCTCTGATTCTTAGCTTGTCTCTTTTTACATTTCCTGTTTGAATCATTTAAACTTTTTGGTTGAGAGTTCTATTAACGGCAGCTGTGAGTTTCTATGGGTCATCCTGGGACATCAGTAAATGTAGTCCCGGTGTCTTCTAGCATTGTCCTTGGATTTTAAGTGACATGAGAAAATAGTTCTTTTTGCAGATTAGCATATTAGGATTTCTGTTAGGAATAGATGGTTATAAATAAAGTATTTAACATCTCAGTGTTTGACTTAAAAATTTTTTTTGATCTACTAGTGTTTCTGATGACTTGTGTTTATTCTGTCTTTTTATAGGGGAAACAGGAATGTCACTTTGACCCTGTCTTGGAACGTCGTACCAAATGCTGGAATTCTACCTCTTGTGACAGGATCAGGACACGTATCTGTCCCATTTCCAGATACATATGAAATAACGAAGAGTTATTAAATTATTCTGAATTTGAAACAACATATTTTTATACTTAATGAATTGTATCTCATTAATCTCTTCCCTTACGTCTTCATTTATTGTTGGTTTGGTTTTTTTCGTTTGTTTTTTTATTTGGTATAAGAACTAGTATCAGAAGGCCTGTTTGAAGGGAAAGGTTAATGGGCTACCTAATGTTACAAACAAAACAAAAACACAAGGCTGCCGCAGTGGAGTATTACAAGAATAAGAACTACGTAAAATGGATTTGTAAAAAATACATATTTGAAGTATTCCCTGTATTTCCATTATTCTCTATGGAATATAAAGTGAGCATGAAGGGTAGTTAAAACTTTCAGGTGCCTGTAGAGTCGTAACAACTCTGTATTTTATGCCTTTTGCATTCACGCAAGTTCATGTTGGATGTGATTTAAAAGTAGACATTCTCTTTTATCTCTTTTAGGATATGTTCGATTACTGGAAAATTAATATGGTTATTTGTTAGAAGTCTGGTTTATAAAAAAGTGATGGAATTTTATTCCATTTGTCTTAGGAAGGCCCATAATACTTGTTTTTCTTACATGTGACTAGCAACTTTCTCCACTTAAAGACTAAATACCTCTTTATATGCTGTAAATTATTCTAATTCATTTTAAAATCTTTTAGGTAAACCAAATGTGTGTCTTCAGTACTTTCTCTAAAAACGTTCCTTTATAGCTTTGTACTTTTTTTTAGCGTTGCCATTGAAAGTTAAAATGTTTGCATGGTTTACCCTCTGAGTTACGTTTCTTCTAGGGAGCATGCCTACTGTCACTAAGCGAATTATTTACTACTTTTTGTAGGTCTACATTTTAATAATTATTGGGATAATAACTGTGGTATGCTTTCCATTTACAAACCACTCATAGACTTTATGTCATCCTCAATAATCTAATGAGGTAAGTAGTGTGTTAGCTCTTTGCAGATAAGAAACTGAAACCCAGAAGTTTATTGAATTGCTCCATGGTTACCTAGGGAGCAAGGAGTAGAGTTAAAACGTGAACTCAGATCTTCTAATTTTCTGAGCTCATCCTTTCTCTTATACCTCAGATTGCAGACTAATCAAATTTCACTTAAAACCTTCCTGATATTTTTGTCACCCTGGACACCCTTTCTATTCTAGAAAAGGTTTCCCATTTTATATGGAAGTGACTAATTTTCAAGCTGCCAACAACTTATGTCAAGGTAATATTTTATTCTCTGAATAAATTCATTTCACTTATATTAAAAGCATAAGGAAATCTACATGTTTGTAAAAATAACTTAGAAATTCAGTACATAATACATGATTGAATACATGATCGTATTTAACATTTTTTTTTTTCTGCAGTGGATAAACAAACATCCCCAAAGTAGCAACTGCAAATCAGTTACCCTTAGAAAAGCAAGACCAAACACTGTAGTCACACTATTAGCAGTAACCAAAAAGGGCTAATATTTTCTAAGAATTGGGCTAATATTTTCTAAGAATAGTTTAAATTATAAACATTTGTTATATTTACTTTATGTGAAATACATCACTATTTAATTACATTAATTTTAACATCTGTTGTGTGGAGTTGTATAGTTCATGCAAAAGCCTGTGGGTATGGGTTTTTCAAATCAGCAGAAAGGTCAAAGATACCATGAATGCTAAACTGCTTGGCTCTCAGCTTTTCATTAAACTTTTAGGGTCTTGGTTTCTTTATCTGTAAAGTGACAGAGTTAGACTAGTTAACTTTAATGGCAATCCTTTTACTCCACACAAGTCTATAAAATGTATCTGTTCAGCAAAGAGATTGAACAAAAAAAGCACGTTAGTAATATGAAGACAGGAAAAGTAGTGAAAGTCTAACACATAACTCATATTGATCTACTTTATTTCTGTTAGATTTTACACTCAGAAAATGTAACCTCATTTACTTTGTACAAAACTAGACATGGAAACTTAAAATGTGCAGGTGTCAAAGCTTAAAAATCAGGTGTGTCCTCTTTAAAGAAGGTATTCTCAATAAGCCTGCAGTCTTAACCAGACCTGGTACCAGTTTAACAGTTCGTTATACTTCTGTGATAAGTGGATCTGTTAGTCTGGTAGAGATTAGTGTTGAAATTTACTTGAATTACAATTTGACAAGCCCACTGTTTTTGGAGTTTGGTGAGGAAGAGAAGTAGAAATGCCCAACTAGCACAGCGTGGAGAAAGTTTTCTGTTGGCTTGACTAAGGGAAATTGCTCAGAACAAGAATGCTCCAACATGGGAATAAGGACCCTCAGTCTCAGGAACTCATTTTTGGGTGCAGTTTCTACATTTAAAAAATTGACTTGTGTTCAGTTTGATAACCGTTTCATTTGCTTTAGTCTCAGTGTTTTAGAGAAGTCTCATAATGTTCTACAAAGACACAAAGCTTCAGGCTTATACAAAACTGAGTATGATTAGAAATATCTGAGCCCAGAAATGATTCTGAGAAAAGAGAATGATTTTAAGACACTTATTTAAAAGTAATTATGGTTAGAAATGAATTAATTTAAAATGTGCTCACATATCCCTTTCTCTAACAGTTTAACTAGGCAACCATCTGTATCAGTGTTTTTTTATTCCCCTAATGGATTACATTTGGTTTCTTTATTCTGAAAGGAAAATAACAAAAACTTCAGAAATTCCTAAGGGTGTAATGGGAAAGTGGGTTTTGAGTTTCCTTTCCTGAAATTATTTTATAGTTCTTTGGTGGGTCTTGTCAGCCAATTCATAGCTGGGCTTTAAGATTATCATCTTAGAGATGATAGATGGGCTTTTTGAAAGATTTCATCTTAGAGATGAAAAGCTGGGCTTCTTCTCTAAGATGATAAGCTTAAAGCCCAGCTATTAATTGATAATGAACATTTTTCACTATTTTTTTTTTTTTCTATCTGAAGCTTAGAGATCTAAAGCTTTGGATCTTTGGGGTATATGTCAATGGAGGTATTATTTTATAATACTTTGTATTGACATGAAGTGGGTTCATGGGGGAAGAACCATAAGCTGTGAACATTGGTAGCAAACAAACATATATTCATTTCAAAGCTTTCCTTGCTTTTAGCAGAGAGAAGCCTGTGTACCTTACATGTATGACTTTCAGTAGTTTAAAGAGATGTTTCAAAAAGTTATTGCATGTTTTTGATGCAATTTGGGAAATTGTTTACTTCACAATGTAGTCATTCATAAAAAAATTCATGAAAATACTGAATATATGTTTGAGGATTTTTCCTTTCTTTTTTTTTTTTTTCCCCGAGATGGAGGTTTGCTCTTACTCCCAGGCTAGAGTGAAATGGCGCAATCTTGGCTCACTGCAACCTCCACCCCCCAGGTTCAAGCGATTCTCCTGCCTCAGCCTCCGGAGTAGCTGGGATTACAGGCACCCGCCACCACGCCCGGCTAACTTTTGTATTTTCAGTAGAGACGGGATTTCGCTCTGTTGGCCAGGCTGGTCTCGAACTCCTGACCTCAAGTGATCCACCTGTGTCGGCTTCCCAAAGTGCTAGGATAACAGGTGTGAGCCACTGTGCCCAGCCGAAGATTTTTCTTAATTGCAATAAATATTCAGCATTTTTTCTAATGAAAATGAATTTTGTTTACGAGTAGAAGTATGCATTTTAAAAGACTTTCAGATTTATGCTTTTTATGTGAAGCTGCTAAACTAAAAGTAAATGGAAGAAACCAAGTCTAGTAGGTTTTTTCTTTTTTTGGTGGGGTGGGATGGGGAGGTTAGCTACACTTAAAATATCTTCTCCAGAGACTGTATGCTCCTATACTAGACTGTAAGCTCTTTGAGGGCAGTCTGTCAGATTTATCTTTGTATCTTCCCCAGCGCCTAGCATAGTGCCTTGCACATAATAGGCACCCAATAAATATTGATGAAGAATGAAGGCGTTGTGTTTCTAATGTGACCAAACCATGGGGGTTCTTTGTCGTTAATACTGTCCTTTGTAAGTGCTATTTTTCTTTTTTTCGTTCTTGAGTTCCTAATGAGATTAGATCTTACCAAGTTCAGTTGGACAATTCAGTAAAGGTAAATGCTGCTCTTGATCTAGTTGCTGTAACCTGTGTTCTTTCTGACTTTTGCTGAGAGAGCCAAGTGATAGTGGCTAGTGATAAGATTGATACATAAATTGCTTTACTTTAAAATAACATTAGAAAACCCTACTGTAGACCTGACCCCCCGCCCCCCGCCCCTGGCAAAAAAA
>NW_016806973.1:3789125-3805234 GCF_001698545.2 Rhinopithecus bieti | reverse complement strand
CCCCCTAGAAAAAAAAAAAAAAAAAAAAAAAAAAAAAAAAAAAAAAAAAAAAAAAAAAAAAAACTCAGGATGCATGTTTAAAGTATAGCTCAGGAAGAAATGGGTTAAAACAAATAGCTGACTCTTTGAAAGGCCAGGGTGTTGGCTGATCCTCCACCAGCTTCTTGGGCACATTGGCTGGTTTGGCTCACTAAGGGAACATTTATTTACCAGTGAATTCAGGCAATCAAAACAGAAATACTCCCTCAAAACAACAGAAAATCATTGTATTTAGAGGGTAGGGTTTTTAACCTAAGTGTATGTTACCAGGAATGATCAAAGAGGTCAACTACATTTTACTTTGTTTTCTCCCAACCTGGGCAAGTGTATACCAGAACTTTCACTTTTAAACGTTTTTCCTCATACTCCCTTGTCCTTTTCCCTCTCTCCCAGTGAAGTGTTAGCAAGAATTCTGAGTTCAGTAGATGGTTGCCTGATTAATGAGTTGCCATGGCCAAAAGAAAACTTAAACAATGTTAATAAGTGTACCTTTATATCCAAATAAACCTCAAGCCTGAAGGAGCTTTGAAGTATTCCCTTTCCATGTGCATAATTTATACACATTCCACTTGTGTATCTGTTGAGTATAGTTGGAAATAGGCACCTAAGAGTTGAGAAGTAAACGGACTGATTAGTACTATACTGTAGAAAAAGCCTCTGTGCATTTCTTCTGAAAGTTACCATGTTTGTGCTCCTAAGCCCTGTGCTTGCTTGTGAGTGGCTTGGAATGGCTGCAAGCTCCCTGGTGAGGGAGTACAAAGGGTGGGAAGGAATCTAACAGATGTGGGTGGGGAGGAAGTGGGTTCTGACATGCGCTGAGGAATCTGAAACAAATTTCATCTTAGAAGTCTGCTCAAGGTTGTGTGGGTCTCGCTCAAATTTATTTGAGAAGTCCATGGCTTGTCCAACTACTGCAGCCTCTGCTGCTGCTTTAAGAATCTCTAAGTGCTGTTAGTTCTCTGCACGTGCACCGACAACCAAGGATGACTAAAAGTCTAACTGGGAATCACACTTAATTGAGATTAAGAGAGAGATTGATTGCTACCTGACTCTTGCTCTCATCTCGACATTTGAAAGCCTGATGTAAGCACTCTGTTAACACCAAGTGCTATGATAGGTAACATCAAAATTTTGGTAGCATAAGAAAAAGTTTGGCTGGGCACGGTTGCTCACGCCTGTAATCCCAGCACTTTGGGAGTCTGAGGGGGGGCAGATCATGAGGTCAGGAGTTCAAAACTAGCCTGGCCAACATGGTGAAATCCCGTCTCTACTAAAAATACAAAAATTAGCTGGGCATGGTGGCGTGTGCCTGTAATCCCAGCTACTGGGGAGGGTAAGGCAGGAGAATTGCTTGAATTGGAACCCAGAAAGCAGAGGTTGCAGTGAGCCAAGATAGCGCCACTGCACTCTAGCCTGGGCTACAGAGTGAGACTCCGTCTCAAAAGAAAACAAAAGTTTATTTCTTGTTTTTACAAGGAACCAATGTGGGTGTTGAGGCAGCTTTCCACATGGTGTGACTGAAGGACCCAGGTGTCTTCCAGCTTGTGACTGCCATCCCAGGATTGACAAGACTTCACTTGAAGTTGGCAGTTTGGGGTTGAGGAAAAGAGTGGAGAAGGCCCACCTGCTTAATAAGCTTTGCCCAGAGTATCACACCACCAACTCGCATTCCAAGGGTGAAAACAAATTGTACGCCCCTGTGTAGATAAGCAAGGGGCATCTGGGAAGTACAATCTTTGGTTGGGTAATCAATTCTCAGAAACAACTGTGTGGTGGATGGAAAGCATAAATCTTTCTCGCATAGCTAGTCACTATCACTTTCTGTTTATACTCTCCAGCTTAAGCTGACCAGCCCCTGTTGTATCCCAGCAGGGAATACCAATTGATCATAGTCAACATTTTTTTTTTTTTTTGTATCTTGTCTGTAGTGCATTGAGGATTTTCTGAAGGTGAGCATATTAGATTTTAAAGGTTAGATTTTAAAGCGCTTACCAGGCATGAGTTACCTGATCTAATATCAGGCATGAGTTACCTGATCTAATATCTAGCCTAATCATCCAGTACTTAATTTTTTTTTTCAGTTCCTGGAACATTATTTCCTTACTTTGCAGCAGCATTTATAGCTCTTGCTGCCCCTTGGGAATATATATATATATGTTTCATGTTTGTCAGTTTCATGAGCAAGAAAGCTATGTTTATCTTGTTCACTTTACTACAAGACACTACATATTTGCTGAGTAAATTGAATTAATAAAAAGCAAAAAATGAGTGTGATTAATAAATTTTAGTTATATTGGCTTACACAGGTGTTTTGTCTCATGTAAGACAGGCATTTCAGGACATTCCATGACAAATTTTCAGAGGATAAATGAACTGGGTTTTTACTGCAAAATGTTATCTCCTGGTAGTATCTCAGTGATAAATGTTTAACATTAATGGTAAAGGGAAGCATATGGAGTAATTTATATTTGAAAAGTATTAGGCTAAGGACAATCATAAGTCCTTATGGATTAATGTCTTTTGCCATTTTTTACATTTGTAATGGACAAAAGGAAATGTGGAAAAGTTTATGAGATATTTGTATATAGTTTACTGAATAATATAAAGCATGTGCCTCTGTAACTACTACTCAGATCAGCAGTTGGAATGATACCATTACTGCATGCTTCCTCCCTATACTTCTTCTGGATCACAACCTGTTACCTTTCCACTGTCTTCACTTTTGTATTAGCCATTTTCTTGCCTTGCTTGAAACTTTTACTACCTGTGTTGCATCCTATCAGCTTTACTGCCATCATGGACAATAGAAACCTCTCAGTGGCTTACAAAAACAAATGTGTATTTCTTGCATCAATAGGGGCTTAGGATATACTCCTCACATCTCTTCATTCCAGATTCCAGGTTGAGAGAACAGTTCCTTTTGGGATGTCAAAGGGCAGTTAGAACTGTTGGGAACTCTTGGAGCCTCTGATTGAAGGTGACAAGCATCATGTCTGCTCCTTTAATTGACTCAAGCAAGTCACATGGCAAAGCCAAGAAGTTGAAGGGTTGGGGAGCTAGATTCCATAGGGAAAGAGCACAAGTCACGTGGCACTTAGTAATACTCTTACAGGAAAGGAGGAGGGAATTCTTAGAAATGTAAGTTATGGCACATTCCTAAGCGATATAGTTTAGTTTGGTTTGGTTCTGAACATAAGTATAATCTTATCATAAGAATGTTTGGTCTTCCTGCTTTGGCTCAGCATTAACTTTAAGAGTTTCATTTATGTTTTTGTGTGAAGGTGTAATTCATTTTCATTGTTTAGCAGTTTTCATTGTAGTATAGTCATTCATAGTAGGCATCCGGAGTGGGCATAATTTATTTACCTGTTCTGTTGACAGACATGTGCTCGGAATATTCTTGTACAGGTAGCTTGGTGTATGTGTTTCTCTAGGAAAGGGATCTTCACATTTTGTTGCTTGCATAGCACATCAAAGATTTTTTTTTAAACTTTCTTAAATACTGAAAATTTTCATCTTGTTATAGAATGTAATTTTGGTACATTGCAAATATTAATATTTTAAAGTACAAACTGCACATTACTTTTTTGCATTACTTTAAAAATGTATCTAAATGTATCCAGTAGAACATAGTATTTATATGATCTGATACAATCATTCTCTAATGAACAAATTCTTCCTTAATGGTCAGAGTTCTTATTTCTTTTTCAAATCATATTTACATGCCTCTAGCAAAATTTTGTCCTAGTGAGTAATACTCTAGAGAGTGCTATTTTCAAGTCTTTTATTGATAACCCTACCACACTTCTTTGTAACAAAAATGTGGATGTAAATTGAAATTGATCTTTTACAATTTCCTCTGACTCCAATATTCTAAGTTCTAAGGGTTTAAAAGTTATTCTGGAGTAAGTTAATTCTGTGATTATCAGTAGTACACAGTTGATCAAAACAAGTATATTAGAAATGTGATAGATAATCATAACTCTTGATGAGATGGAATTAGATATGGGAGGGGATAATTTATGTTGCTTTTATTAAGGGAATTATTAAATTATTTATTTGTCCCCAAGATTTGATGCCTTGTGGCAACGCACCATAGCAAGATGCTGGATGAGGTGAGGCTTTCCATTGTGAAAGGGGTGATGGAAGGAAAGAACCTCAAGCCTGGGTGCATTACCAGCCAGATCACTTTAGAAGTACGCATGAGAGCAGAGCTGATTTCCATACAGCTCTCTGTCACTATGCACAAAGTTCCATGTTCCTCCTAATCGAAGACCACTGCTCTAGCATACACATCTAAGATTGGAAATTCCTAAGTCTTATGGAATTCATATCAACATCTTTATATTACCAAACTTTCCCAAAGTGGTTTTTCGAAGTATGAGTTCTCTTTGCCTAAATTTGGGTTTGCAGACTTTAGTTTTTGCCAAACTGGTGAATATCCAATGGTGTCTTATTTTGGTTGTAACTTATATTTCTCTGTTTGCAAAAATGAGAAACTTCTATTCATGTTTATTGTTCATTTGAATTTCTTTTTTAGGTGCCTGTTCAAGTTTTGCCCATTTTCTATTTGTCCTATTGATTTGTAGGATTTCTTTATATACCTCAGCTTGAGTCTTCTAGCTTACCCTTTCACTTTTTCATGGTTCCTTTTGATCAATCAAGCTTCTTAATATAATCAAATGTATCAGGCTTTTCTTTTATTTAATAATGCTCTTTTAACCGTTCTCCCAGCTATCTACAGTGTTATGAAACAGAAAATCTCTTAGTTTGAAGTCAGTAATATCCGGGTTTGGATTCTGGTACGGACACTTTCTAGCTATGTGAAATTGGCTAAGCAATGCTCACTGGAGTAAGTTGTCTAAGCCTTATGTTTGGTATTAATTGTTTGTGCCTGGCATTATTATGTGTGCTTTGCATATATTAAACTCAATGCTCACAACAACCCTATGAGGTAGGTACTATTATCATTCCCATTTTAAAGAAAAAGAAGCTGAGATCAAGATAGGTGAGTAACTTGCTCCATGTCAGTGTGGTAGGTTGTGGTAAAGCCAATATTCAAAGCCTGGCACCTGCACTAGAGCCTGAACTCTCCTCCATACAGACTGTGCTTCTTCCTCAGAAATATGGGAATGAGAATACCTTTCTTTTAGAATTGCTGTGAGCAAAAAAATATGCATGGGAAAGGACCTCCCAGCATTTTAGTACATAGCAGGTTTTGTTATTTCTGTGAAATGTAGGGGAGTTGAAGAAACAGAACCGAGCAGAACACAAACATTAAAGTCTCTTTGAAAAGTCATATGTATTTTTTTAACAGATAATTGTAGAGCAAATTGAATAATTCTTTTACTTTGTTCAAAACAATGAGTCTTTCTTCAGTATCTTTAATGTAGGAGACAGATGTTCTCTGAACAACAGACTTAGTATTTTTCTGGTAAGAATGGAAAAAAAATGAATTTCTTAGCTCAGTCATATAGATTAATTTCTTAATGATCTTGAAAAGTATAGGAAAATATACCCTCGTTTTAACCATGTGGCCTAAAAAGGGCCAGAGAAAACAAATTATAAAGCTTTGAATGGAAGTTGGTGTGAAAGACAAAATTCACCAGACAATAAAGATAATTTTACTCTGGATATTACAATAGGGAGAATTTTCATTTCCGCAGGAGAATGTGTCAAAGAAATGAAGGAAATGTTATAGAGGCAGGTAAACAAGAGAGTCAAAGGAAAGGATGCGGGGGCTCAGTTCTTGGATATGCCAAGGGAGGTGGTTCCTTGAAGGTAACTGTTTCTCACAACATAAAAGGTGGGGGATTTTTTATTTTATTTTATTTTTTTAACAATTGCTTTTTCCTGGGAGCACAGGGCTCTGGAAATTTTCAACATTGTCACTGCCTTTAGGAAAGCAAAGAAAAACGCAGAATCCTCTACTGTAACAGCAAGGCTGTGGGTCAGTATCCAGGCACTCACAATGGTCAAAGCAAATGTGTAACAAACCTAATCAAGAGCCTAATCCCCCAAAGAGAAGAGGAACCCAAAATCTGAAGTGATTTATAACTTTAACTTAAAGATTGATAGTTCAGTGGCCACCCCCCAGCTCTTTGCACTTGATTGTAAATCAAGAAATTCAATTAAATATTTGCACAGCATGTTTTTTTCTAGCAAGTTCTTTATTTTAATTTGAAATCAGTGCATTATATTAATAACTCCATTGGTCGTTTGTCTACTTAACAATCTTTGATGATCTTTCCAATAGTGAAATGACCCTATAAAACCGTTGACAAGTTCTAAGATTTTTCCTTTGTCTACCCATCCCTACTAACTAGAAATACATTCCTGGGAAGTAGTCTAACAATAATTTCAGTTTTGAAAAGGGTGTTGGATGGTAAGGAGACTATATTGTTTAAAGGCCTTTATTGATCTTTTTATATATTTACTGGAGTTGAAAACTAGCACAAAGAGGTCCCCTGTAACCTTCACCTACTTCTCCCTCATGGTGACACTTACTAACTATAGTTCAGTATCAAAACATAGAAATTGCCATTGGTACAGTTAATAGACTATTCAAATTTCATCCATTTTACATTGTTCATGTGTGTGTGTTAGTATCTTTAATAGACCGACACTGCTTATACTCTGGAATGGAGTGTGGTAATACAGACAGTTCTTCAAAATACTTTACATTTTCTTGAGAGGTTTTTGTTTTGTTGTTTTGTTTTGTTTTGTAGTTTGGCCTCAATTCTCAGCCCTGCCTTTAAGATTTCTCCACTTCTCTTAGAGAGTCAAGAATTAAAGTATTGCCACTGCAGTGATTATTAATTAAAGAATAAATATATTAAAGTGGGTTGGAGGCAGGGGGATAACATGTCGCTTTTCACATTGAGCCAGCTGATTAGAATTCTGATGGATGCAAAGGCCTAGGAAGCTTAAGTTCCTAGCTAGCAGAGAATCTTTGCCATGTGTGAAAACAATAAGGAACATCACTACCTGATTGGAATTGCCAGATTTGGCCAGGGGGATCACTGCTTTCAAATCTAAGTCTCTGTGTTGGTCATTTTCCTTCTAGCAAGGAAGATCCATTATTTAAGAGGTATACAATCTCCAGGAAAACCTATGAAAGATCTGTCAGTATCTTTTGTGCTTTTATAACACACTCATAACACATACACAAAATTACAAATAAGTTTCACAAAATACATACACTTATGGGGATATGCTCATTTATTCTTTCATATCATTTTCAAAAGTTGGTGGTCATTACCTGGTAAATCAATTTCAGGACCCCTTGTTTAAAAGAAAAGTCGGTTCAAACAGTAGTAAGAATTGTTAGGTTGGTGCAAAAGTAACTGCGGCTTTTGCCATTAAAAGTAATGGTAATAAGAGCCTAAAAGTTTTCATAATAAGAGCTGCAATTTACTGGCTACCTATTATGTGGTAGGTGATTTTCCAAGAAAATGACCAGTCATAACATTCTTGGGATTCATTCAGTATTCAACACATAGTTATTGTGCTCCTATTTGCTAGGCATTGTTCTAGTACAGCAGTGACCAAAGCAGGAAAAAAAAAATTGTCTAATGGAATTTACAGTCTAGTAGGGAGAATATTTAACAGACACATGAGAAAGTAAAGCATATTTCATGTCATAGGATGTAAGTACTATGAAGAGAAATAATTAGGGAAGGTAGATAAGGAGTACTCGGATGCTAGCTTAAGTAAGGTGGTCATGGCAGACTTCTTTAACAAGGTGATATCTGAAGGAGATGAGAGATGAGAGAGAAAACTGCAGGGATATTGGGTGGAAGAGAAATCATGACTGAAGGAATAGCAAGAGCCAGACCTTGAGGCAAGACACATACTGGAGAATTCAAAGGATAGGACAGTTGAGTTATGATTCAAATGCAAAACAACAGGCTCAGGACATTGAGCTCAAGGTCAGACTTAGAGGGTCCTGAACAAAGGTCTAGCTGACTACAAAGTCAGTGCTCTATTTGTTACAAATAACCACATGTGCTAGTGACTGCTCATCTACTATGTGTCATTATCCAAACTCTTGCTCTAAATATTTGATGGCCATCTAATGTTTTCTGGTTAACTAAAGGAGTCAAATTGCCCTTGCTAGAAATCACATTTTAAAGGAAACTATCAACAAAAGAAAGACACTCGGGACTACAAACTTTTCAAAGATTAGTAAGAGGCAAATATGTATAGTGCATTACTGTTTCAATTAATTAAATGATTAGTGAGATAGCACTGGAGAATCAATTTCTCTATAAATGAAATATTTTTTAACCTAGTGTAAGCAGTAAAGTCACTAGAGAGAAAAGTAATTTTCCAGTTTCTTGCTTTAAAATTTATTTATGATAAAAAGTGATAGCACCAGAGAGTCTTTGGCATGGCACTATGCACTGTGTAGACCCGATACCCTGAAGCTTTGTATTTCATGTTACCTTTATGAGGTGGAACTTCTTCACACTGGCAAGATAAGTGCTTGTGAAAAGGTTGGGGAAAAACAGTATAATCATTATAGTGGTTTTTTCCCAAATGGGTTTTTGTTTGTTTTTATTTATTTAGTTAGTTTTGCTCATAACTGGTCCTTTGGTGCCCTCTGGTGATATAGCTGATGAAAACAAGTACTAGATCTCTCCTCACACTATGTAGTATTGCCATCTAATGTACACAATTTACAACACCAAAATGCATAAAGAAAAATTACCCACAAGAATAATTGTACACTTACCAGTTTATTTAGTCTTGCCTCACATAAAAATTGCTAAAAGTTTTGAGTTGAGAGTGGTAATGTAAGAGAAAGCAATCTCTAACTTTGTGGGGGTTTTTTTGTATGTGTTTTTTTACTTTTTGAAACATGAGACAGCTTCTCACTCTGTCACCCAGGCTGCAGTGCAGTGATGCAATCTGCACTCACTCCGGCCTGGACCTCCCAGGCTCCAGTGATCCTCCCATCTCAGCTCCTTGAGTAGCTGGGAACACAGGAATGTGCCACCCCACCCTGCTAATTTTTGTATTTGTAGAGATGAGATTTCACTATGTTGCCTGGGCTGGTCTTGAACTCCTGAGCTCAAGTGACCCACCCACCTCAACCTCCCAAAGTGCTGGGATTACAGATGTGATCCACTGCACCCAGCAGCAATGTCTAACTTCATAAACTGAGACTACGCTAAAAAATCCGTGGCAAGGAAAAAAAATGTTTAATCTCTTACTAGAAATAAATCAGTCTTACCACTTCTCTGTGCATATTGTCAGTAAATCTCCTTTCATTGAAACAAGGCAAGTAAATTAGAAATGGTGAATAACCCACTGACTGAAAGCATGGTATTTTTTCTGGGCAATCTGAACTACAAACTGGTTGACAACAGGAAACAGTATGGCCCTACACTACATGATTTTCCATCATTAAAACTATGGAAATCTTTTCCTTGTCCTCATGTGTTAGATATTTCTCTTTTAAATAGTGTAGAGCTGGATTTTTAAAATCCAATCTGGTAAGCTATTTAAATTGGTGGTTATAGTGATTAATAATGTATTTGGGTCTGTTTTGCCCCTCTTATTTGTATATAATGCATTTTATTGTACTTGTTTTGTTCATCTTGTTTTATTTTTAGTTGAATCTTTGTTTTTATTTTATTATTTTGTATTCAATGATTTCAACAATTTTATGTTAACTTTGAAATATTGTCATGCAGATTTAACCAATTCTTAAGCTAATGATTCTTAATAGTTAAAAATGTAAAGTATTAAGAATGTGAGCTCCATTAGAGCTGGGATTTTTGACTCTGTCCACTGCTGTATTCCCAGAGTCACAGGATCCTTGGGGTGTCGCTTTTTCAGCCAGAAACCTCTGTGGCTGGTGGTGCCTTTGCCCGAGTTTTGCTCAGGCCTGCTGGGCAGTTTTGCTCTGCCCACTTGGCCTGGCAGGCTGTGCTTGACTCACATTGCTGACCTGGATCCCTCACCTGCCAAGGGCAACCCAGGCCCAGCGTGTTGAGTGGTGTGTGAGCAGGCCAGTGTGGGATTCAGTCACTGTGCACACTGAGGTATGCCAGCTGCAGTAATGTGGACAGCTCCAGGTGCTGGCAAGGGTCCTGGCTCCCTGCAAGACTGTGGCCGAATGAGGCATACCACAAGCATCTTCCATGGCTGGCACTGGGGAACATGGTGGTATCGGCAAGCTTGGAGATGCCAGAAAATGCAGAGCCCCAGTGAGGGCCTCACAACCCTGGCTTGAGAGCTCCTAGATCTGGGCTCCTTGAAAGGCTGCAGTTCTTCTCTTTTTCTCTCTCCTTTCCTTCTTGTTGTCTGCAATGTGGTGAGCAAGGGGCATGTTTCAGCCCCGCTTGTGTTACAGCTCTTTCAGCCCTGCCATATTTGGTGGTTCCTGAGTTCTTGTCCCAGGTCCAGAAAGAATGAGGTATGTGGACAAGTGGAGAGTGAGTAAGCAAAGAGGTGCTTAATTGAGTGACAGAACAGCTCAGAGGAGACTGCAAAGGTAGCTCCTCTCTGCAGGCAGGTCAACCTGTTGTCTGCAGCCTTCAGTGGAGAGGAGGCCCAGAGTTGGTAGCTCCTATCCACAGGCAAGTTATCCCTCCTCTACCCAAGCCTGGCTGAGTCTGAGGTTTTTATGGGCTTTAGAGGGGAGGAATTGCATGCTGACTGGTCCATGGGCAGCCATGGGCAGGCCTGGAAAAAGCACCATAAGTTCTGTATCCAGTCTGCAGAACTGATAACCTGGCCCCCAGGCTTCAGTCTGTCCCTGGGCAGAGCCCATACTGAATCCTGGGTCTCCAAAAAGGGAGAATTATTATGAGGCTAGAACATGCGATGCTTGTATAGTGCTGTAAAAAAAAAAATTTTAAACAAAGACATTTCATCTTTTAAACAAAGACATTCTTCCTTAAAAACCCAAGAGTAGCCTCTGTTGCAATAACTATTTTAGTCAAAAATTCAGGTAACACAATACAAAAGCAAGCAGTTTAAAAGTTGAGATGAACTTGCCTGTTTACACTCTTGGAGTTCCATAAGGAAAACAGTGGTTTTCCCCACAAGGGAGTCTGATACCTTCTCTGTTTTCTTTAAGGAACCCCAGGCTATTATAAACTAATTTTAGGTCCCTCATGCAGCAGAGGGTTCAAGAGAAAGGAGAGACCACAGACGTAAATGAAGAAAATAGAATTCAGTAAACAGAAGAAAAAACTTTTGCTCAAAAAAGACAAGGTCCTAGGGGAGAGAAAAACAAAACAAAACAGACCTTTTAAATACAAATACATGCACACAGACATACACAAACACATCTTGGGTGTTAGGTTTTAATTAAGTTGACTTTTAACCATTGATATCCTTTAAAAAAATCTCTTAAAATCTTATTACCATATTTCAGCTAGGTCAAATTGCTGATGTTTTAGAGGTACCAATATTAATGTAAAATAGTCCTGATCCAGACCCTAATAGAGAGTTCATGGATCTCACACAAGAAAGAATTCAAGGATAATCCATACAGTAAAGTGAAGGCGTTTATTAGAGAAGTTAAGAAACAAAAGAATGACTGGCTACTCCACAGGCAGAGCAGCCCTCCTGATGGCTGCTGATGGTTATTTCTTGATTATTTGCGAATCAAGGGTAGATAATGATTCATGCCGCCCCTTATTAAACCATATGGAGTAATTTCCTGATGTTGCCATGGCTTGTGTAAACTGTCATGAGTGTAGCAGTGAGGACAACCGGAGATCATTCTCATTGGCATTTTGGTTTTGGTGGGTCTTGGTCGGCTTCTTTACTGCAACCTGTTTTATTAACAAGGTCTTTATGACCTGTATCTTGTGTTGACCTCCTATCTCATCCAGTGACTTAGACTGTCTAACCGTCTAGGAATGCAGCCCAGTAGGTCTCAGCCTCATTTCACGCAGCCCCTTTTCGGGATGGAGTTGCTCTGATTCAAACACCTCTGACATCAAGCATCAAACCAGAAAGGGCTTGATTTTGAAACCAAACCCAGGCTGTCATAGTGAAAAAAAAGAAGGCAGAAACTTAGCTGTGAAACTGCAGCATGGGGCTACAACCATTGCTCTTTCAGTTTGACCTGGTAGCAAAAAGGTGGCATTGGTATGTAAATAAAGCTCCTTAAGTAGTCGAAATAAAAAAAAAACTTTCCTTTTTTTTTCTTTTTAATGGTTGTTTTTCTCCCCCACCACACTTCTTTTTTTTTTCTTTCTGATTTTGTAGGAATTTAACCACTTCAGAGGCCCATATTTTGGAACTTTCCTTTATATTTGATCAAATTGGATAGAGTTGGTCAAACCCAATAGGAAAAAGACTGAAAGAACAACAAAAACAGAAACAAAACAAACAACGAAAAAACAATTAAATGAAACAAACAAATGATTGCACAGCTTATACCATTACTGAGTGCTCTAATGGTAAGGAAAAATTAAGACCAGCCTGCTGTTAATCTTAACGTTAGCTAAGACAAACCTCAATTCAGTTACTTACCTAGGGAAGGGTCTCAGGCTGAAGATTGCTCTCTACCTTCCTAAAAGCAGGAAAAAAAATTCAAACTCGCCTTCCCTGTTGGGAGTGGTTTCAAACTCCAGAAAGGAGTTACCTGCCTTCCATCACCATGGAAGCAGGAAAACTTGCCCTCCCTCCTTGTTGGAAGTGAGTAAAACTCAAAAAAAAAAAAAAAACAAAGTTGTTCAGCAAAGTAAACTTCATATCTCAACCAAATTTGAGGAGACCAGGGGTTCTCTGGAGAGTGAGGCTTCCAGGCCTCAGCAAATTGTCCTGTTGGTTTGAGCCATAAAGTTAACTCGAGTTGGTACCAAGCACTGATAGATTTGTCAAAGGTCAGGGGCACCTCCACTCAGAATCCCTTCATGGTTACCAAAATGTGAACCCTGAATAGCTGAGACAGGTCTCAGTCAATTTAGGAAGTTTATTTTGCCAGAGTTAAGGATGCACACCCTTGACACAGCCTCAGGGGTCCTGACGACATGTGCCCAAGATGATCTCAGCACAGCTTGGTTTTATAATTTTAGGGAGACAGACATCAATCAATACATGTGAGACAAACATTGGTTTGGTTGGGAAAGGCGATACAACTCGAAGCAAAGATGGGACAAAGCAAAATTGGGACAACTCGAAGTGGGGAGGGGGCTTCCAGGTCATAGGCAGATAAGAGACAAATGGTTGCATTCTGTTGAGTTTCTCATTAGCCTCTCCAAAGGAGGAAATCAGATATGCATTTATCTCAGGGAGCAGAGGGATGACTTTGAACAGAATAGGAAGCAGACTTGCCCTAAGCAGTTACCAGCTTGACTTTTTCCTTTAACTTGGTGATTTTAAGGTCCCCAAATTTATTTTCCTTTCACGTCATCATAATCACTACAAACAAACGTCTTTGTTGAGATTTACTTAAATATTTACCATTTTCTTTTTTTTCTTCTTTTTTCTTTTTCTTTTTTTTTTTGAGAAGGAGTCTTGCTCTGCGGCCCAGACTGGAGTACAGTGGCGTGATCTCGGCTCACTGCAAGCTCCGCCTCCCGGGTTCACGCGATTCACCTGCCTCAGCCTCCTGAGTAGCTGGGATTACAGGCGTCCTCCATCTAGCCTGGCCAATTTTTTTGTATTTTTAGTAGAGACAGGGTTTCACCGTGTTAGCCAGGATGGTCTCGATCTCCTGACCTCGTGATCTGCTCGCCTCGACCTCCCAAAGTGCTGGGAGCCACTGCGTGAGCCACCGCGCCCGGCGAGATATTTACTATTTTCTTAACTCACCATTACTTCTTGCTTTCCGTGTCTTTTTTGAAGTCCGCATGTTAAATATTTCTTCGATGAATAATGTATGGTGGTAGTGCACTTAGTTTTTGTTTAATACTCCCATACAATTATTATTCTATTCGTTCTTAAAATTCTACTTGATTGTTTAAAAATTTGCATGACCTTTTTTGACTTTTGGTCCTTGCTCATTAATTTAGTTCCAACTTTTATTTTGAATATTTTATACATTGCCCTTGAAAATTTTTGTATCTGAAAATTCTTATCATTCTTGTATCTAAAGACCTTTTATTGTACTTGCCGACTATCATTTACCATAGTTTATTTCTTGTGTATTGGTGATTTAAACAACATTGGGAGCCTACATCTGGTATGACTTACTCTAAAAAGGCTAAGTGCCGAAACTAGTAACTTTTCTAACAAGAATTTGCATTTGCTGTGCCTTGGCGCCGTTTGTTGTTCTGACCTGGAAACATTAAATGTTTCCAGAGGCTGTGGTGGCTTAACATGGGAGTTCCACATCTCCCCCCTCTGCCCCACCCCATGCCTCTCTGTGAACTCCTTTGACTACTACATTTGTCTTAATTATCAAAGAAAAATATGGTTGCAGATACATTGTGGAGCAACAGAGAAACACATCTGGAAGTCAGGAGACTGACGTGCCTCCAAGTACTCATGATAAAAATTAACAAAATAATATAGAAATCCCATACAGACAGGACAAACTGAGGTACAAAGGAATGAAGCCTTGGGCCATCCTACCAGGTAAAGAACCTCAACCAGTTGAGGTGTAAATGGGGAGTGGAGGAAGGACATTGTACATTTCAACTAAGCCTTCCTGATTAGTTATAGAAATAATTTTTATAGTAGCTGTCAATATTTTCTTCTTTGCATGATCACATATGTTTACATAGTTTCCCTTTTCTATTTGTGTTGCCTTTGGCTAATTTTACTCTGAGTTTGAAATATACAGACCATCCTAGAAGTATAACCAAATTGGAAGATGAATAATGAATGCAATTACTGATGAGACTTGGGTATTTTTTGTTTTCAGGGACAGAGCAAACATATTTTATTTGAATGAAAGATAATCTCATTATGTTAGGAGAAAATGAGTGCTTTTTAAAAATATAAATGTTGAAAGAATGACACGTATGGACATTGTGTTGTCAAAGGGGTGGACTGCCAAGGCAAACTGTGGATTGACTGTGGCAATACCCATTCCTACAACTTTTCAGTGTGCAGAGACTACAGAAGTAAAATTATGTTTCTCAGACTCACCTGTAGCTAGTGTTCACTGCAGCTAGTGATTTAGGTTCTACAAAGCAAATATACTCATTTGAGACTGATGCAGAATATGAGTCACCAGAGGGCAGAGGCAAAATGTGGGGCACCCATTTTGCTGACACAAATTATGTCAGCAAATTAAGATGTATTTCTGAATTAACTGCTATAGCACTGGCACTCTGACCATGGCAGAGACAAAAACTTCATTCTTTGTCCAGTTTGATGGTGTCATTTGGGTAATTGTTTTTGCAAACATAGCCTAAAGACTTCTTTTAGCTCATCCATCAGTTCTGTAAACTATTTAGATAGTCCTTTATAATCCCTTTCTCCTAAAGTACAGCAGATTACATTGGTTGAAATTAAAAACATTGGCCAATATTATATATGGGACTGCACACAGATACTGACAGATACTCTAATCCAGTATTGTCAAGAGATGAGAGATTGGCCTCTAAAGATAAATGAGTTCGCCTGAAACACATGAACTGTGGTTACTTCTAAAACAAGGTTGTTATGTGTATGAACCCTGTTTTAGAAGTAACCACAGTTCATGATCTCCAGGTTATAACCAGAAATACAGGAAGTGGTACCCACCATGCAACCTGGAAGATCAGTAGTGAAGAGCTTGATCCTGAGGAGGCATATTATGGCCTAATCCCACTCCCCCCAAATTGATTGTCAGAGAAGGGAGAATTTATCATTAGGATACACACATATACAAACACACATGCATATTTATACTGTCTATTATGTTACAGTTTAAACTTCTATAAAATATACATTTAAATTTTTATATACATATGTATTCTAGGTATGATATATTTATAAAAATTTAATATTTTCCAACCTGTATTTTACTCTACATAATGAAAATTTTACTGTTGTTAAATATTCTTCTACAACATCAATTTATATAAATTACCAATATGAACTAAATCAGTCTATTGTTTGACATCTGAGATTTTTGAAGTCTAATATTAAAAACATTTCAGGCCGGG
>NW_016806973.1:3756364-3788655 GCF_001698545.2 Rhinopithecus bieti | reverse complement strand
AAAAAAAAAAAAAAACAAAAACAAACAAAAAAAAACATTTCAACAAGTATCTTAGCCTATAAGTATTTGCATATGTTAGTATATATTTTTAATGCTTTCCCTAGGATAAATCCCTAGACAGAAATGGATGGGTTAGTAGAATTTTTTTTTTTTTTTTTTTTTTTTTTTTTTTTTTTTTTGACATGGAGTCTCTCTCTGTCTCCCAGGCTGAGTGCAGTGGCATGATCTCGGCTCTCCGCAACCTCCGCCTTCTGGGTTCAAGCAATTCTGCCTGCCTCTGCCTTCTGAGTAGCTGGGATTACAGGCACATGCCACCACACCTGGCTAATTTTTGTATTTTTTAGTAGAGACAGGGTTTCGCCATATTGACCAGGCTGGTCTTGAACTCCAGACCTCAGGTAATCTGCCTGCCTCAGCCACCCAAAGTACTCAGATTACAAGTGTGAGCCACCGTGCCCAGCCGAATATTTTATACATTTTTTGTATTATGTATTGCCAGACTGACTTCTGGAGAGGTTAGGCATTTTTTAAATCACCTGACAATTTATGGGGGTTTCCATTTCTTTGCAAGCTTGCCAAAACTAGATTTTATTATTTTCTTACAAATTTCCAATTTGTTGGTGAAAACATTTATGTAATTTTAAATTTTATGTGTTTGATTCTTATGAGATTGAAATGATTTAATGTTTCTTTTCTCTTTGCATTTCTTCTTGGTAAATTGCTTTATCATGTCATTTACTAATATTATCCCATCATCTTAAAATCTTTCTCTTTTTTAAAAAATAATTTCAACTAATCTTAGATTCAGGGAGACATGTGAAGACTTGTTAAATGAGTATATTGTGTAATACCGAGCTTTGGGCTTAGTATCCAACAAGTAGTTCCTTAGCCCTATCTCCCTTCTCCTTCTTTCCTCTCTAGTAGTCCCCAGTATCTGTTGTTGTCATGTTTATGCTTATGTATACCCAGTGCTTAGCTCTCACTTATAAGTGAGAACATGTGATATTTTGTTTTCTGTTTCTGGGGTAATTCGCTTAGAATAATGAGCTCCAGGTCAATCCATGTTGTTGCAATGGACATGATTTCATTCTTTTTTATGGCAGTGTAGTGCCTCAGGGTATATGCACCACATTTTCTTCATCCATTCCACTATTGATGGGCTTGATTCCATGTCTTTGCTCTTGTGAATAGTGCTGTGACGAACATACAAGTACACATTTGGTACAGGGATTTCTTTTACTTTGAGTATATACTCAATAATGAGACTGCTGGGTTAAATGGTAGTTATTTGAGAAATCTCTAACTTGCTTTCCACAGGGGCTGAACTAACTTATTCCTACCAGTAGTATATAAGCATTTCCTTTACTCTGCAGTCTCACTAGCAATCTGTTCTTTTTTGACTTTTTAACAATAGCCATTCTGACTGGAGTGAGTTGATATCTTCTCGTGGTTTTGATTTACATTTCTCTGATGCTTAGTGAGACTGAGCAGTTTTTCATTTGTTTATTGACTGCTTAAATGTCTTCTCTTGAGAAGTATCTGTCATGTCTTTTGCCCACTTTTTAATGGGGTAATTTGTTTTTTGCTTGTTGAATTATTTAAGATCCTTATAGATGTTGGATATCAGACTTTTGGCAGAGGCATAGTTTTCAAATATCTTCTGCTCTTCTGTAGGTTGTCTGTTTACTCTGTTGATAGTTTCTCTTGCTGTGCAGAAGCTCTTTAATTAGGTCCCACTTCCCAAGTTTTGTTTGGTGCATTGCTTTTGAGGATGTAGTCATGAATTCTTCTCCAAGGTAGATGTCCATAATTTACTAGGTTTTCTTTCAGGATTCTAATTTAAGGTCTTACATTTAAATCTGTAATCTGTCTTGATATAATCTGTATATATGGTGAAAGGCAGGGCTCCAGTTTCATTCTTCTGCATGTGGCTAGTGAATTATTTCCCCATTGCTTATTTTTGTCAACTTTGTCAAACATCAGATGACTGCAGGTGTATAGCTTTATTTCTGCATTCTCTCTTCTGTTCCATTGATCTATGTGTCTTCTTTTGAACTAGTACCATGCTGTTTTGCTTACTGTAGGCTTGTAGTACAGTTGAAAAATGGGTAATGTGATACCTTCTACTTTGTTGTTATTGCTTATGATTCCTTTGCATTTACAGCTCTGTTTTTTATTCCATATGAATCTTGGAATAGTTTTTTTAATTCTGTGAAAAATGACATTGGTAGTTTGAATGGAATGGTGTTGAATCTTTAGATTGCTTTGGACAGTATGGCCATTTTAATGATACTGATTCTTCCAATCCATGCACATGGAATGTTTTTCCATTTGTTTGTGTCATCTATGATTTCTTTCAGCAGTGTGTTGTATTTCTCCTTGTAGGGATCTTTTACCTCCTTGGTTAGGTGTATTCCTAGATATTTTATTTTTTTTGTGCATATTGTAATTGACATTGCATTCTTAATTTGGCTCTCAGCTTGAACATTGTAGGTGTATAGAAATGCTACTGATTTTTGTAATTAGATTTTGTATCCTGAAACTTTTCTAAAGTCATTTATCAGTTCTAGGAGCCTTCTGGTAGAGTTTCTAGGATTTTTTAGGTATAAAATCATATTGGCAGTTAAGAGAGATAATTTGACTTCTTCTTTTCCTTTTTTGATGCCTTTTATTTTTTTCTCTTGCAGGATTACTCTAGCGAGGACTTCCAGTACTATGTTGAATGGGAGTGGCGAGAGTGGGCATCCTTGTTTGTTCTGATTCTTAAGTGGAATGTGTGCAGCTTTTCCCTTTTCAGTATGATGTTGGCTGTGAGTTTGTCACAGATGGCTCTCATTATTTTGTGGTATGTTTATTCAGTTCCTACTTTCTTGAGAGATTTTGCCAGGAAAGGTTGTTGGATTTTATCAGAAGCTTTTTCTACATCTATTGAGATGATCATATGCTTTTTGTTTTTAATTCTGTGTATGTGGTGAATCATATTTTCTGATTTGCATATGTTGAATCAACCTTGCATCCCAGGAATAAAGCCTACGTGATCATGGTGAACAGTATTTTGTTGAGGATATTTGCATCTATGTTCATCAGGGATATTGGCCTATAGTTTTTGTTCATTTGTTTCCAGTGTGTCTTTGCCAGGTTTTGGTATCAGGGTGATGCTGGCCTTATAGAATGAAGTGGAGTCCTCCTCCTTGATTTTTCAGAATAGTTCTAGTAGAATTGGTGCCAGCTCCTCCTTGTGCATCTAGTAGAATTCACCCATGAATCCATCTGGTCTGTGGCTTTTTTTGGATTGGTAGGTTTTTTATTACTGATTCAATTTCAGAACTTAATATTGGTCTATTCAGGTTTTCAGTTTCTTCATGATTCAATCTTGGGAGGATGTATGTTTCTGGGAATTTATCCATTTCCTCTAAATTTTCTAGTTTGTGTATAGAGCTGTTCATAATAGTCTCTGGGGATCTTTTGTATTTCTTCAGGATCAGTTGTATCGTGATCTTTGTCATTTTTGATTGTGCTTATTTGGATCATCTCTCTTTTTTTCTTTGTTACTCTAGCTAGTGGTCTATCAATTTTATTTACCCTTTCAGAGAACTAAATTTTGGGTTTGTTGATTCTTTGTATGGATTTTTGAGTCTCCATTGCATTCAGTTCTGCTTTGATTTTAGTTATTTCTTTTCTTCTGCTGGTTTTGGGATTCGTTTGTTCTTGTTTTTCCAGTTCTTCTAGGTGTGAAGTTAGATCATGAATATAAGATCTTTCAAAAATTTTTATGTAGGCATATAGCACTATAAACTTTTCTCTTAACACTGTTTTTGCTATATCCCAGAGATTTTGGCCTGCTGTGTCTCTGATTTCATTTATTTCAAGAACTTTTTGATTTCTGCCTTAATTGTGTTGTTTACACAAAAGTTATTCAAGAGCAAGTCATTTAATTTTCATGTAGCTGTGTGGTTCTGAGAGATCCTCTTGGTATTGATTTCTGTTTTCATTCCACTGCAGTCCAATACTATGTCTGGCATGATTTTGATTTAAAAAAAACGTATTGAGACTTACTTTATGGCTGCGCATGTGGTTGATCTTAGAGTATGTTCCATGTGCAGATTAGAAGAATATATATCTTGAGACTGATGAATAGAGAATTCTGTAGATGTTTACTAGGTTCAATTGATCAAGTATTGAATACAAGTCCAGAATTTCTTTATTAGTTTTCTGTTTTGATAATCTGTCTAATGTTTCCAATGGTATATTGAAGTCACCCATGATTATTGCATGACTCTCTATGTCTTTTAACAGCTCTAGAAGTATTTATTTTATGAATCTGGGTTCTCCAATGTTGGTTGCATATACATTTAGGAAGTTAAAACTTCATGTTGAACCCTTTATCATTATGTAATGATAAAGGCCTTTCTTTCTTCTTTTTTACTGTTGTTGCTTTAAAGTCTGTTTTATCTGATGTAAGTATAGTGACCCCTGCTTTCTTTTGTTTTCTGTTTGTGTGATAGTTCTTTCTCTATCCCTTTACTTTGAGCCTGTGGGTGATGTCACATGTGAGATGGGTCTCTTGAAGACAGCAGATGAATGGGTCTTGTTTTCTTGTTCAACTTGCCACTCTCTATCTTGTAAGTGGAGCATTTAGACCATTTGCATTCAAGGTCAGTATTGATATGTGAGATTTTGATTCTATTGTGAAGTTGTTAGCTGGTTGCTTTGGAGTTCGATTGTATAACTACTTTACAGGATTTGTGGACTATGTACTTATTTTGTGGTAGCAGGTATCATTCTTTCATTTTCATATTTAGAACTCCCCTAAGAGTCTCTTGTAAGGCTGGTATAGTGGTAATGATTTCCCTTAGTGCTGTCTTTTCTGGAAAATATTTTATTTCTCCTTCGCTTGTGAAGCTTACCTTGGCAGGATATTGAATTCTTGGTTGGAATTTCTTTTCTTTAAGAAGGCTGAAAGTATGCCCCCAATCTCTCCTAGATTTTAAGTCTGCAGTTAGCCTGATAAGGTTCCCTTCATATGTGATCTGACCTTTTTCTCTGGCTGCCTTTTCTTTTGCATAGACTTTGAATGGCTTGGTGACTTTACATCTTGGTGATGTTCTTTTTGTATAGTATCTCACAGGTGTTCTTTGGGTTTTCTGTATCTTGGTATTTACTTCTCTAGCAAGGTTAGGGAAATTTTTTCAAATTCTCCTCTCAAATAAATTTTCCAGATTGTTTACTTTTTCTCATTCTCTCTCAGGAATGTCAGTAATTCATTGGTTTGGTTGCTTTACATAATCCCATATTTCTTGAAGTATGTTTTCATTTCTTTAAAAAATTTCTTTATTTTTGTCTGTGTTAGTTCAAAAGTCCAGTCTTCAAGCTCTGAAATTCTTTCTTTTGATTGGTCTGGTCTATTGATTAAGCTTTTAATTGTATTTTGAAGTTTCTTAAGTGAGAATTTCAATTCCAGAAGCTGTGATTGATTTCTTTTTAAGATGTTTATATTTTCTCTCATTTCCTGGATTGCTGTAGAAGTTTCTTTGTATTGATTTTCAACCTTGTCTTGGATCTCATTGAGGTTCTTTGCAATCCATGCTTTGAATTCTTTATCTGTCATTTCTAAATTTCCATTTTGTTTAATGACCATTGCTGGAGACCTAGTGTTATCCTTTGGTGGTGCCAATATATTCAGATCTTTCATGGTAATCAGAAATCTTACACAGGTTCCTTATCATCTGGAGATGCTGGCATTTCTAATTTTTGTAATTTTAGTGCAGATAGAATTTTTCTTTCTTTCTTTTCCTATAACATTATTGTTTTTTCTCCTTCATTTTCCCCCCATTTCTAGGGGGTGTGACTGTAGCAAATGTTTGGTAGAATCTTTTGGCTTTGCTTCCACAGCTTTATGCACTTCAGTTGGGAGGTTTTATTTTGCACTGTGCAGTTTGACTGACAAGCCAGTAGCTGAGGCTTATGGGTGAGAGCTGGCAGTGGCCAATGTGGCCAGGTGCGTACTAGCTCCTTGTTTACTGGGAGAAGCTTCTGTTGTGTCAGGCAATGGGCTGATCCATGGAGTGCACAGTGATATGAGCTCCTTGCTTAGCCCTAGCTGGGAGCCAGTATGGGTGGGGCTAACTGGGCAGGCCAGCCTGCCTGCAAGTCTCCCAGTGGTAGGCACAACAATCAGCACCAAAGGAGAATCCACTGGCTGGCCACCAGGCACCAGCAGTGTGCCTAGGCATGGAACTGGGAAACCTCCTCAGCCCCAAGTTCTCTATGGGGTGGGGGAGGGGGAGTTTGAGGGTGCTGGCCTAAACTCCCAATCCAGAAGAGTGAGTGCTCCAGATGTCAGGAGATCTGCCTGGGTGTGGTGTGTAGATGGCTCCCCAGCACCACAATCTCTGCAGAGGAAGGTTGGAGATGCTCAGGATGTTAATTCAGACAAACAGCTACTCTGAATACCTGGAGATCTGCCAGGGTATGTTGTGGAGAGAAGTGATCTCTGTGTGGGAAGGGTGGGGCAAGTCAGGCTGCTGGTCTAGGCAAGTATGTGCTCCTGAATGCCTGGATGTATGCCTGGGCATGGAGCAGAGATGACCCAGCTGTACCGTGATTCCTATACAGGAAGAGTGGGCAACACAGGCTGCTGAACCAGGTGAACAGGTGCTTCAGATACCTGGAAATCTTCCTTGGCATGAAGCAGAGAGGGCCTCCCTGCACTCAGATCTCTCCACAGGAAGGATGGAGCAACTCAGGCTGCCAATCTGGGCAAGCAGGTGCCCCAAATGCCTGGAGATATGCCTGGAGGTGGAGTGGAGAGGGTCCCACTACACTATGATCTCAGGGGAAGCAGACTCTGGGGCAATAACACATGCAGACCACTTCCAGGTCATCAAGCTGGCCCTGCCTGCAAATGTTGTCACCAATAGAAACTACTGTTATAGCAGATCTCCTCCCATCCCAGGCCTGCGATGTAGGAGAGCACAATTCCAGTGCCTACTGCTGAGGTGCTTTCTACAACTCTGGCTGTGGAAGCCCCATCCTGCTTCAGAGCAGGACTCCAAAATGTGGCCTGAGATGGAAATACCTGCATGGCCACACTGCCAGGTGGCCAACAAATGACTGACTTTGTATGTGCTGACATTAAAAATAGTGTCTTGCTCTCAGTCCCGGGTCTGGGAAAATGCCTGCCGCTTTCTCCTGGTGTATTTGCCTCTCGGTGTCTCCAAGCCTCTCCCCAGGTTAGCTCCAGGGCTTGAGAGAAACAAAGTTCCTGAGTTGCTCAGATTCCTGGTGAAAAGTTGAGTCACAAAGGGAGGCTCTCTGGCCTTCTCACATACTGGGACTTCACTCACTTTTATCACTGGACACTGTCACAGAGACTGTTTGCCCATTGTCTTCTCCCTGGGATCTGGGGTGTCCTTCACAATTTAGTGGACTCCCATTTTCTTTCTTGAATTGAAGCTCACAGAGTTGATATTTATATACTATCTTGCTGTTTCCAAGTGGCTAAGGCACATCAAAAGCCTCTAATCCATCATCTTGGAAAAAAACCTTTTTGTTTAAATTAAAATAAAATTGTTCTTTTCCTCTGTTGTATATTGGAAAATATCTTGGGATTTTGCACTTATTACTTATGAGTTAATCATAGTCTCAGTTTTCTTATTCTTTTTACAATGATAATACCCACTACATAATGTTATTATGAAGATTAAGAAAAATAATATATATTTAAATTTTCTATCAGAGTGTCTTGCATAATACCTTTTCAACTAATGTTTCCTTTCTTCCATTCCTATTTCACTTCCCTACATCCCATGTCTGTAGCTAAACACTTGGGAAACTCTGCAGTAAGTTACCACTCAGATTTGGGACCTGTAGAGTTGGGTGATGGTGAGGCAAAGATGAAAGAAGAGGACTGCCAAGGATCTTAGGAGGAAGTAACTGAAAAGGGTGAAATTAAATGGTTTGTATCCTGCCAGCAGTTTCGCACAATCAAATCAGGATTTAACCCCAGCACCCCATTTCTTTAGCCATCCATTCCTTAGATGGCTTTGTCTTCTTGGGAACCCACTTCATGTGCCTTCTGTCATAGAGAAGCAGCTCTATCTATGGCCATGCATTAACAGTGAGGATATTTACCTACCATTTTGTCTATAGAATTATACATTTTATGGTTGAAAGGGACCCTGATAGTCATTATGCCTACTTTTAGGCAGGCAAGGAGTATTAGCATCATTTTACAGGTGAGGCAGTTGTAAACAGAGAGGGTAAGTATCCTGACCCTAGGATCTTTGTTCAATCGATGTCAGCAAGTCAGAGGTCACATAAAACATATACACTATCCTCAAAGAATGCAGGAATTGAAAATACAGAGGGACTGGGGAATAACCTCACTTGTTTGCTTTCACAATATTAAAATACAGTTTTGTTTATTCAGCTAAATGGATTTATGAGTTGCCTTATATATTTTACATTTGACTAACCAGTTTTTTTCATCAGGATTAGCTGGGTTGTGCTGCAAATGTGAAAAGTCTCTAAATTTCAATGGCTTAATAACAATACATGTTCATTTTATTACTTGTGAAACATGTCTAAGATGGTAGCAGAGGCTCTGATCTTTGTAATCAGAAGCCCTGATCTAGGCAACAGGAGACTCAATCTCAGCACAAACTTCCAGGATTTCTGAAGCTGGAAAATACATTAAAAATGTAAAAAAGAGTATGGTGAATCAGACAATGCGGGCCTTTTAGACCATCTTTGAATAGAAAGACTATTTATAATCTATACAATGAGAACAGTGCAGGATTATCAGCCATCTTTCAGTTCTGAAACATCCATAGGCCTATATTCTCTTTAATCTTGACAATGGTTGCAGTTAGGAATAAAGAACAAGTCTGTTTCTTCCTGGAGGAACTGTTCTTTCTGGTGACTTTTATCCAAAAAGCCAGTTATTTAACGTTCACTAACTTGACTTTACCATTGCCCAGAATTAACTAGAAGAGAATTTGAGAACTACCCTGCAAAAAAGAGGCATCTTTTTAATACAGTATCAAGAATAGGTCTGTATAGAAACGAGTACAGTATGAATCAGGGGGCCAGGATAATTTAGAAAGTGATACTAGTAGAAATAGTCAGAGGAACCTGGTGTAACACAGGGATTTAGTTTAGTGTCTATCAACAGAAGATTAAGCAGACTACAGGAGTTTATGCAAGACTACTATGGATATACACATAGTAGCAGAAGTACAAAATAAAAGAAATTAGGAATTAAGAATAAAAACAATGGCTAATAAGTGAGTGAATGTGTGATACACACAAACACACACACATGCATGCACACACATATACAATTTAACTCTTTATAACCTCCCCCCAGAATTCAGTACTATTTTATATTTCAGATGAGAGAGCTGAAACTCAGTGTTTCTTGGCTGCTGAAATGCTAGTCAAAATATATTTGGACTTGATGGTGCTGAGATGCTAGTCCAAATATATTTGATTCTATAGATCACGGTCTTTCTATTTTTTGCTGAGAGGTATTATTTCATCTAGGCCACTTCTTAGCTACATAACATATATCATTTAGTTCCACTCTGGTCTTTGTTATTTCTTTTTCTCCTGCTAACGTTGGGTTTAGTTTGTTCTCAGTTTTTTAGTTCCTTGACGTGTGATGTTACGGTGTTGATTTGTGATCTTTCTGCTTTTTTGATGTAGATATTTAATGCTATAAACTTTCTTCTTAGCACTGCTTTTATGGTATCCCACAGGTTCTGGTATGAGATACTTTCATTTTCATTCATTTCAAAAAATGTTTAATTTCTGTCTTAATTTCTTCATTGATCCAGTGGTTGTTCAAGAGCATGCTGTTCAATTTCCCTGTATTTATATAGTTTCCAAGGTTCCTTTTGGTATTGACTTCTAGCTTTTTCTCAACATGGTCCTCTGAGAAGATACTTGATATGACTTTGATTTTTGAAAGTTTGCTAACACTAGTTTTGTGGACTAATATGTGGTGTATTGGAGAATGTTTCATGTGCTGATGAAAAGAGTGTATATTCTGTAATTTTCGGGTAAAATGTTCTGTAAATGTCTGTTAAGTCCATTTAAAGTTCAATTTAAGTCTAATGTTTCTTTGTTAATTTTCTGTCTTGATGATGTCTTGTCTAGTGCTGTGAATGGAATAAAGTCTCTCACTATTGTTGTATTGCTATCTCTTTCTTTAGGTCTAGTAATATTTGTTTTGTAAATTTGGGTGTTTTGATGTTAGGTGCATATATATTTAGGATGGTTATATCCTCTTGTTGAATTGATCCTGTTATCATTATATAATGATCTTCTTTGTCTTTTTTTTTAACTGTTGTTTTTTATTTAAAATCTGTTTTATCTAATGTAAGTATAGGCTATTCCTGCTCGTTTTGGTTTCTGTTTGCATGGAATATCTTTTCCACCCCTTTACTGTCAGTCTGTTTGTGTCTTTAGTGGTAAGGCGTTTTGATGAACCACTAGTTAGACTACCCAAGAGAAGAAGAGAGAAGATCCAAATAAACATAATCAGAAATGAAAAACAAGACATTACAACTGATACTACAAAAGTACAAAACATCATCAGAGGCTATTATGAAAAATTATACAGTCACACACTAGAAAACTTAGAGGGAATGGATAAAGTCCTAGAAACACACAACCTCCCAAGATTGAACAAGAGAGATACAGAACTCTCGACCAGACCAATAAAGAGTAGCAAGATTGAATCAATAATAATCCCCCAACAAAAAAAAAAAAAGCCCAGAACCAAATACATTCATAGCCAAATTCTACCAAACACACAATGAAGAACTAATACCAATCCTCCTGAAACTATTAAAAAATTTTTTTTTGAGGAGGAGGGAATTCTCCTTAATTCATTCTACAATGCCAGTATCACCTTGATACCAAAACCAGACAAGGACATAACAAAAAAAGAATACTGTAGACCAATATCCCTGATGAATATACATGGAAAAATCCTCTACAAAATACTGGCAAATCACATCCAAAATCACCCCCAAAAGATAACACATCATGATCAGCTGGGATTTATCCCAGGGATGCAAGGATTTTTTTTTTTTTTTTTTTTTTTAGACAGAGCTTCACACTGTCACATGGACATGGACTGGAGTGCAGTGGCATGATCTTGGCTCACTGTAGCCTCTGACTACCAGGTTCAAGCAATTCTCCTGCCCAGCCCCTTGAGTAGCTGGGATTACAGGTGCCTGCCACCAAGCCTGGCTAATTTTTTGTACTTTTAGTGGAGACAAGGTTTCACTATGTTGGTCAGGCTGGTCTTGAATGCCTAACCTTGTGATACACTTGCCTTGGCCTCCCAAAGTGCTGAGATTACAGGCGTGAGCTACCGCACCCAACCAGTAATGTTTAACATAAACAACTTAAACCAAATTAAGGATAAAAATCATGTGATCATTTCAGTAGATGCAGGATAAGCATTCAATAAAATTCAGCACCACTCCATGATAAAAATCCTCCATAAACTAGGCATAGAAGGAACATATCTCAACATAATAAAGACCATATATGACAAGCTTACAGCCAACATCACACTTAATGTGGAAAAGTTGAAAGCCTTTCCTCTAACAACTGGGACAAGACAAGGGTGCCCTCTTTCACCAGTCTTATTCAGCATAGTACTGGAAGTCCTCACCAGAGCAATCAGGCAAAAGAAGAAAAACAAAACACATCCAAATTGGAAAAGAGAAATTCAAATTATGTCTCTTCATGGATGATTTGATCTTATATCTAGTAAACTATTCCACCAGAACACTTAGATTTGATAAGCAAATTTAGTAAAGTTTTAGGATACAAAGTTAATGTACAGAAATTGGTAGCATTACTATACATCCATAATAATCTAGCTGAGGCCCCAATCAAGAATTCAATCCCATTTACAATACCAAAAAATAAAAAATAAAAATACATAGGAATATATTTAACCATGGAGCTGAATAATTTTTGTAAAGAGAACTACAAAACACAGAAGAAAGAAATCATAGATGATACAACCAAAGGGAAACACAACCCATGCTGATGGATTGGAAGAATCAGTATTGGTAAAATGACCATATTGCCCAAAGCAACCTACAGATTCAGTGCAATTCCTATCAAATTACGAATACCATTTTTCATAGAATTAGAAAAATGAATCATAAAACTTATATGGAATCAAAAAAGAGTTCAAATAACTAAAGCAATCCTAAGGAAACACAACAAAGGCTTAGGCATCACATTGTCTGACTTCAAACTATACTATAAGGTTATAGTAACCAAAACAGCATGGAACTGATATGAAAACAAACACATAGATCAATGGAACAGAAGAGTTCAGAAATAAAGCTGTATACTTAAAACCAACTGATATTTGACAAAGCCTGCAAAAATATACCCTGGGGAAATGACATCGTATTCCATAAATGGTGCTGGGAACAATGGATAGCCATATGCAGAAGGATTAAACTGGACTCATATGTCTCACCAAATACAACAATTAACTCAAAATGGATTAGACCTAAATGTAAGAACCAAAACCATAACAAGTCTAGAAGAAAACTTAGAAAAAACTCTTCCGCACATTGGCCTAGACATGTAGTTTATGACCAAGTCCTCAAAAGCAAATGCAACAAAACAAAAAATAAACAAAGAGGACTTAATTAAACCAAAAAGCTTTGGCACAGCAAAAGAAGCAATCAACAGAGTAAACAGATATCCTACAGAAAGGGGGAAAATATTTACAAAGTCTGCATCTGAAAAGACTAAGTAGCAGAATCTATAAGGAACTCAAACAAATTAACAAGAAAACAATCCCGCTAAAAGTGGCAAAGGACATGAACAGACATTTTCAAAAAAAGACATACAAGCAGCCAACAAACATATTTAAAATTGTCAACATTACTGATCATCAGAAAAATGCAAATTTAAACCACAATGAGATATCATCTTACCTTAGTTAGAATGGCTGTTATTAAAAAGTCAAAAACTAGCAGATGTTGGCATGGATGAGGAGAAAAGGGAATACTTAAATGCTCTTGGTCGGAATGTAAATTAGTACAACCTCTATGGAAAACAATATGGAGATTTCTCAAAGAACTAAAAATAGAGCTATCATTCAGTCCAGCAATCCTACTTCCAGGTTTCTACATAAAGGAAAATAAATCACTGCATTAAAAAAAAAAAAAACCCAGCTATACTCATACATTTATCACAGTACTACTCTCAATATTAAAGACATGAAATCAACCTAAGTCTCAATCAATGGAGGAATGGATGAAGAAAATGTGGTATATATATACACCATGGAATACTACTTAGCCAAAAAAAGGAATGAAACTATGTCTTTTGCAGCAATGTGAATAGTTGGAGCTGGAGGCCGTTATCCTAAGGGAAATAACTGAGAAACAGAGAGTAAAAAATGGCATGTTTTCACTTATAAGTGGGAGCTAAACAATGGGTACACATAAACATACAGATGAATATAACAGGCAATGGGGACTCCAAACTTGGGGAGGGGTTGAGGGGTAAGAGTTGAAAAATTACCTATTGAGTACAATGTTCACTATTTGGGTGATGGGTACACTGAGAGCCCAGACTTCACCATAGGGCAATGTATGCATGTAAGATACTTGCACCTGTATTTCCTAAATATAAATAAAATTATGTACAGTACATGATGCTTTATAATGACAATAAACATCTATGTTACTGCTTTATGTATTACAAAGCAAAAAGAATTTCAAAAGGGCTTGCTTTAAGGAAGTTAAGTCACTGAATAAACTCTCTGATAAAATATATTGGAATATATATATAATGTATAATTATATATTGTACCCTTGATGGATACACATGCAAAAATCCTCAAAAAATACTAGCAAATTGCATCCAAAAGCACAATAAACATACATAAATGTCATATATAATATATAATGTCATATATATAAAATGTGTTACATATGTTTATATAAAAGCACATATGTGTATATAAATGTCTTGTATGAGAGATTGGTTGTCAAGAATAAGCTCATGATTAGACACTTTATATTTTTATAATCAGTCAGATTGTTTAGTGTATTCCATAAGTGTGTTACATAATAAAACAAATAACGTTTTTGTTACAAGAAAATACTTATTTCAAAGAGGTTCTCACCAGTTCTTTGACCACTGGATTAGTTATTGCAAGACAATGGGAAGACTAGCAGTTGTACTTGTTAAAAAACAAAAGTAGCATTATCTACTGCATTTTTGGTTGATTTCCACTAGATGGTACTATTGAATTCAAGATTCAACTTGCTATGTATTTTAATGCAGAAATTTGATAAATTACAGAAGACATTTGTATTGTGTTACTTTTACCGTCTATGTTAATATTTGAAACTGTATTCAGACTATGTTTATGCATGTTGGAAGTTTTTTTAAAAAAATACAACTTTTGGAAATTTGAAAACTTCTTAAGGATCTGGTACAATATTAGATGTATTGTATTGTAATTCATAGAAATAATCTTTTATTGTGAAAGTGTTTTTTAAGTAATTTTTGCATGTGTTTTAAATTCTGATCATATTCATTTTCTTTTCAGGCAAAATGTGGATTTCATTTTAGTTTATGGAAAGAGTAAGAGAAAATGACATGAAAATATTTTTTCCCAAATGTTTCTGTCAGGAAAGATAGCCTCTTGAGCAGGTGTGTTTGTGTGTGAAAATAGACCACTTCAAGTACATATTTTCACTTCAATTTCCATGAGGCATTATAAACAAAACAAAATTTAAAAAAACACTTTTTCAATTAATGAATGATGAGTACAATATGTAGCTAATTGTCTTGATTATGTTAGTGTGTTATTGCAGAATAATGATGAACTGAACGAACCTGTTTGCCTTTGCTGTATTCCTAACTAAATGCACCCCTGGAAGATATGGTTAGGAGTTTTCTAGTCCATCTTCATCATTGTACTAATGAAGAAACTGAGGACTGTGACTGCTTTTTAAACTGTTCTAGAGAAAAAAAGGAAAGATAGGTTCCATCGACTCTGTTGAGTACTCTCTCTTACTGATTTACAGACCTTTATCAAATACTTGCTTTCAGAGAATATCCAAAAGCAGGATCAGATCATGATACTCTTCAGGACCGTCCCCAACATTTTTCATTAGAAAGGTACACAGTTAAAAAGTAGCATAAAATGGTGTTGGCACTGGAAAATACAAAAGTACCTTGAATTCAATTGTAGGGTGAAAAGCACCAACCGTGGAATCAGGTATAATTAAGTAATGAATTTCAGCTCTGTCACTTACAATCTGTGTAACGTTGGGCACATTTCTGCACCTCTCTGACATTAAATCTTCTCATCTACAAAATGGAGTTAAAAACACCTACCACATGAAATTACAGGATATCCTAAATGGAATAAATTAGTAAGCTCTCAATAAATAGTTCTCCCCTTGCCTCATTAAGAAATCATTTTTAAAATGGGAACTATGTTAAAACCCAATTTAAGGCCTAGATCAGCGATGTTTGATGGCATGAATCTGTCTATTTTGGGACTAAATTGTGTTCTAACCCTCCAAATGATCAATTCTAAGTAACTCCTTGGTTGTAGATTTGTAAAGCCCGTTTAGTTGATTGCACAGACATGGCCAGAGTCAAGATGACAGGAACCCACAGACTATAGAAATCAACAATAATATGTAGAAAAATCACAGGCAACAAAAATGCACTATTTTTAGAGATTGTACAACTGCTCTAGGGTGAAGTTATCTTGATTGGACTCAGCATAGTGCAACAGAACAGAATTACACAGGGTACCACTTTCCATTACACCCCATTATTCATCTGTTTTCCAGGACTTATGCTAACATTGTTCTGTTACAGATGTAAACATTGATGTATTCCGAAACTGTTAACTGTGAGCATTTATATGCTTGCATTGTTTTCTTTTCATTTCTCTTGTATTCCAGCAGATGTCAGTCATTCCCTTTAAACAATCTCCATTTAGTCTCACCTGCCTATGACCAGCTGAAGGGAAATCACCTTTAGTTATGTCAAAGTGACATGTTTGTTGAACTGTAACAATAATAATGCTCCCTATTAACCTATCAAGGACTTGAGCCATTTTGCATTCAAACAATGATGAATTTTTATTTTCTCATTTAATTATTTAAATAATCTCCATCTCAGTTTCCAAAATGTGTAACTAGAAAATAAATGAGAAACCAGAGAAGACATGCAGAGAATTTAAATTCGCAGTTGTGGTAAAATAATCTGCACTTGCATATGAGAAGACAAATCACTCCTTGATGTCAATGTAAGGTTATGATTTTACTGATAGTTTAGAATTTTACAATGTCATGTAGTGTGGTATATATTCATGCAGATGCACGTGAAACAATGTGCTTTTTAATCATTCCTGCTACAATCACAAACAATCATTATATCTAGCCATTGATCCTAGCACAGGGCTTGTCAGGTAAGGGCAGATTTTATAAAACCTGGGTAAAATAAGCTTACTTTTCATAAATTGAGTTTTTTTTTTCCTAAAAGTGAGAGAGTACCTTTTTAAAGAAAATATAGTAAATGCAAAAGTCAAAGAATCTTTAGATGTTTCTCAAACTATCTTTGTGTTTTAAATCTACTTTCTCCTTTTAATAGGAATTAATGATTTATCCTCAAAGAGTATGTTCCTTAAAAGGGAACAGTATTACCAGTTTTTCTCAACAAATCTCGAATTCACTGTGGGAAAACTGATGATGTCTCTTGATTTCTGTTTTGTGATTCTTATATTTCAAATCAGTTCATTGAAACAGTTTGACTGAGTGCTGTGTTTTAGTACAGGAATTTCTGCTCATATCTGGTGGCTCTTGCTGAAGGAGGGACACAGAGCTAGAATGCTTGTCAGGGATCCCACCTTAACCTGCTTCTGCCCCTTAGATAGATCCTCATTGTCTACAGGCCATTTGCAACCAGGTGAAATACAAATTACCATGTTTCTCTTTATTTTATTTATTGAAGATTTTTTGACTTCTTATATAATCTACATACATTTTAAATACAAAAGTTAGTTTTGAGGAATGTATATTAAACAATAGTTATTTGTCAGGACAAAAGACACCATACTAGAGAAAAGCTAGGAAAAAAAGAAACATAGTTTCATACTAAACAACTATTTAATAACTTTAAGAAAAAGAGTACAGTTTAATATTTGAGAAGGGAAATATGCTATCATTTTGAAAAGCTTGTATGCAGAAAACTCTTAGTTTTCTAACCTAATGGTAGTTTCTATACTAGATTTGAAACTTTTATACTAGGCCTTTTCCTCAAAACTTCTGTGAAACCTTAAATGTTACATTATCAATGCATATCTAGGAATGCATATATAGGAATTTACAAAGTAAAAGAAGAGAGCAATACTCATGTCTGTCATTGGTTCACACATTGTACCCTTTAGAAGTGACTGAGAGGGTGGTAGCTCACTCCTGTAATCCCAACACTGTGGGAGGCTGAGGCAGGTGGACCACCTGAGGTCAGGAGTTCCAGACCAGCCTGGCCAACACGTCAAAACCCCTTCTCTATTAAAAATACAAAAATTAGTCAGGAGTTTTGGCAGACGCCTGTAATCCCAGCTACTCAGGAGGCTGAGGCAGGAGAATCGCTTGAGCCTGGGAGACGGAAGTTTCAGTGAGTGGAGATCGCACCACTGCACTCTAGTCTGGGCAACAGAACAAGACTCCATCTCAAAAAAAAAAAAAAAAAAAAAAAAAAAAAAGAAGTGACTGAGTATTCAGTTATCCAGCTTTTAGGGCAAAGTGATCAAATGATAATAGAAAGGAAGAGACAAGAGAAGGATTTTACAAATACAAATAGTAATGATGGTCCAGGGACATGATGGAAATCGCAGGATGAAGCAGAGAAGGGAGCTCTGTGTGTTCCCTGGGTGGAGATTGTACTAATGAGCTGCTCACATTTGAGAAACACAGATTGATGAGCTTCTCTGGCAATTGCTATGCAGCAATATTCCCAAAAGCAGTCACAGTAGTTATCACAGTATCAGAGCACCATAAAATAAACACATTGCTTTTTCCATGAACTTGAATATTTCATGTTAGAGATGAGTACAATGGAGGCAAATGAATCCTCTCCTCATTTTCTCACATCACTACTTTTAAAGATTGCCAGGTATTCAATCATTGTCATAGTTGTGTGAGACTTTAGGTCCCTATAGTTTATCATTTTCTAGTCATGTTTTTGAAATGCAATAATTTAAAGATCTCTCGACTCTTGGATTTACATTACAAATGCTGGTGATACAAAAATTTCATTCAAATTAGTCTAGACCGTGAAGTATGGACTTTTTGCATATTATATTATAAATTTGAAATTGAAGTACTGTCCTGGTCTTTGTTTAAAGAATTTAAAACTAGTTTTAAATATTATAAGTTTTCTCTTGCAAACGTTTTACAACTATAGTTTATAGTTCTGAGGACTGAGAGTGTAGGAGATTTGCTTAAAACAAGAATGGAGATCAGAACTAGGGTGTCTACTGTATTCAACATTTTTCAAAATTCGCTCTGCCATCTGTCAAGAGCTGAGCTGAGCTGGAGAGAGCTGAGATACCCGTGGTTGGAGTGGTCAATTAAGACAATAAGCCAAAGTGAAAGTAACAGCCAAGCCTTTAATGACTTTCTAAGGTAGTAGAATAGGCAAGAGAAAAAAGCTTAACCCTTTTCATGTTCCTTTTTTCTCCACAGAATGGCACTGGGTGAAGGTCCAATGTATCAGTGCACACTGGGGAGCGGGGCGGGGAATATCTCACCACCTCCGGGAGCCTGAACAAAAGGCTCTGACCATTTTATGGACCCAGGGGTGGGGATTGGGGTGAGCTGGAGAGGGGAGGACTAGGTGTGGGAAACAGTGAATACTGAGTCACAGTGAAAAAAGAGTCTTCAAGTGTCCTCCCCAGTGAGGAGACCTCCTCAGAATGCCCCGATGATGAGACCTCCTCTCTCTGAATGCAGGGAAGGCTGGAGATGCAGATATGCATAAGCACATGGTGCTGAGGATGGAGTGACTGAGTCCTTGACTGCAGCTCCCTTCAGAGATTGCAGTTTCCTGGCTGCACACAGTCTGGTGTGGGGAGGACAACTTTTCCCTGTGAAGCCTGCCAGGTAAATCCTTTGCAATTGTCTGTGGTCGGGCTTGAAAGATCATTATATGCTTTTGGCTAGGAGCTGGACTCCTCACCACTATCTCATTTCAGGCCTCCATCACCTCATTTTGGGATTATTAAAGGTGCTTTTATCCATGCTCTCCACTTCTCTGATTTTTTTTTTTTTTCCAGCACGATCCATCATGCTCTTGATTGCCAGATTGCTTGCTTCTGAATCACTAGATCACTAAATCACTAAATCGTTCCTCTACTGTGGAATCTAGTATGTATTATTTTTATATCAAACTCAAACCACTCAGGTGAGCATGCAAGGCCTTTATTTGATGGGCTTCAGTTTATTTATCCATATTTTACTACTTCTCACAAAGTTTTCTCAGATTTTCCTCAGCCGATGATGCTCTATCAGCTTGTCCAACCCAAGGCCCATGGCCACATGCGGCCCAGGGTGGCTTTGAATGCAGCTCAACACAAATTTGTTAACTTTCTTAAAACATTATGAGATTTTTTTTTGCCATTTTGTTTTTTAGATCATCAGCTATCGTTAGTGTATTTTATGTTGGCCCAAGACAATTTTTCTTCTTCCAATGTGTTACACAGATGCCAAAAGATTGGACCCCCCTGCTCTATATCTTTTGTACATGACAGTTCCTTCTCAGCTCTAGCCTTTCTTACTGTTCTTAGAACATCTTTGACTGTCATCTCTACCTTTCAACCTATTCTTTTACTTTTCAATCTCAGCTAAAGACATTGTCTCTGTGCAGCCACTGCCCTGCCCCTCACACTGATTCTTTTTGCTGTTGTTCTTGCTGGTTCATGAATTCTTCAGCCCCTATTTCATTGATTTTGTCTATCACATTACTAAAATATAAATACTTGTTCAACAAACAACTTCGAATTATTCTCTAGTTATTTATTTTTTCTTGAAAAAAGGGTTCAGTTGTATGCCCATCTAATTTCTAGGTATTACATCCTTCTTCATCAGGTATTATATTCTGTGTTTCCTAGGTGTCGGGCAGAATACTTGGTATTTTCATTTATGTCATATAATTTAATTTTCACAAAGGCTCATAAATCATGCAACATTTATCATGACGTATACAAGACAAAAATTAATCTCAGAAAGTTGGAGTAATTCTGTCATGCGTGAAAAACCAGTACATTGGCAGTCGTGAGATCTTTCTTGTGCCAATGTCCATGCTTATTTCTTCTACAAGATGCTGCTATTATACTGGAAACACAATAGTGACAGGATCAATGAATGAGATTCAATGCTAGTTTATATTTATATACTCTCTACCTCAAGTAAAAGGGTATCTATACAGCATCATTAGTAAAGTTATTAACTCTAAGTTTTGTTGTTACAAAATTGATATTGGGTGAAGGTGTTATTAGCATTAAAGGCAGGCAGTCAGAGACACAGGTCTTTTGTTTGGAATCTTGAGATTTCATCTAAGAAATCCTGCCCTTTTGGTGTGACCTGGTTGAGATGCCACAACCCTTGAGTGCTGGCCTCCTCACTTGGCAGATGAGATGATCAGATTGCTGATTTCTGAAGTCCATTTTGGCGGTGGTGGAGGCTAGATTCTATACCTTTTTTAAATTTCTGCACTCCGAGTTTGTTTTATGTAATGTACTCAATTCTTCCTCCCCAATATAAACTGTATATCGTTATTTCCCAGCATGATGTCGTCCTTCTGTTAGAGATAACTAGAATATGACACTTTTTCTCTGTTTTCCGTCATATGGTTTAAAGTGCCATGTCTTTGCCTCTGAATTTCTTTCAAAGGGTGACATTACAGTATTAGTATCTTTATTAAAAAAAATCTAACCTGAGCATCATTATTTATTGGTCATTCTTAAAGTCATAGTTGTCATAATTTATGGAGTCAAATAAACAAATTTCCATCTCTTCAGGTCCTGGACATATTTTTAAATATATTAATGCTATTATTACCATTGTTATTTAAAATGTGTTAAAACATTATCTTCATAGCAGATATCATACACAAATACTCAGGAACATACCTTTATTAGAGGTAGAAATTAGAACAAAGTTATAGCCCTCTTTCCCCAGCCCAACAAGAAGGGGAAAGAGAAACAGAATGTACTAATTATGTTATGATGCAAGTAATACAATTCTGTCCTAGAATGTGAGTTGTGTATGAACTTCAAAGTATGCACTAGTGAAAGTCAAAGCCAAATTAGTAAATTCATTTTAGTATATTTCCCACTATTTGTTGAGTGTATGTTTTAAAACATTGATTTTTTTTTTCCGTGACTGTTTTTTAGTCCTGAGAAAGGGAAATGATGCAGGAGGACATGGTGAGAAAAGTTAAAGGAAACAATGGGCTGAGTCACAGTGCGAGGCTCTGTTTCACAGATTCCCATGTACAGCAAAAATGCTTGTAGAGGGAGATGAGAGGGAAAAAAGTCCAAGCTGTTTTCAAAAATATTATAGTAGCCAAGAAGAACGTTCGAATTTTAAAAAGCAAAATGAATGTCCACGTCATTACATACTGCCCCATTTCCTTGAATTATGGCCGTGTGAAATTGATTTCTGTGTAGATTGGATTCACTGGCAGTTTCCTTTCCTACAAAGTCCCACAGTTCCCTTTCCTTTCCTTTCCTTAAAAAGCAAAGGTACCCCTTGGATTTATTATAACTCACAATGTCCATCCTAATAACGGGAACCAGTCTGACACGGTGTCTGATTTGCTGAACTTAGGTGGGCTTCTGAGACCTCCCCACTTTCTTCTCTGACGTGCACATTTCTGATAAGAGAGGCAGCCACTGCTTGAAAACAATGTAGCCTGAGTTTACACTGGCAGGTGGCTTTTCCTCACCGGTTTGGAAACACAGCTGCACATTCTGTTTACGAGGGGTTTCCACCATCAAGTCTCTGAAATTTTAATCTGGCTAACAAGCATTTCTACTGATGATAAAGTGAAAACTTCCCTCTGCTATAAAATGAAAAGAGGCTTTCTTCTTGGGAATCTAGATTTTGACAAACCTATTTCTTTTTTTCTATTGCTAACCTTCTCTCCTTTTTGCATATGGATCTTGTTAGGAAAAATCATAACATTAGGGATATTTATTTTCTAATAAATATGGTAACTGTCATGCAAAAAAGTAGAGTTTTAAAATAAACCTCCTCCTAGTCATTTGTTGGTGATTACGGCGACTTACAAGCAAGGCTGCCTATCCACATTGGTTAAATCTACCATCAAGAAGGAAACAGATGTAACCAGGCATTTTCTTGTTAATGTGTCAATGCTTTCTTAGTAAACTTCTTAATTCTCTCTAGGAAAAGAGAGAAATGACTGTGGTTTTAACCATTAAGTATATTATTGTTTGTAAACCTGCCGCTAACCTTAGCAGGGTCTGGAGCAAAAGTACAAATGTAAACCCTATAATATTTGGCTAAATATCTAGCAATTATAAATCAAGCTAACAAAGTTTTAAAAATCTGTCCTATTTTCCTGTCTTAACACACTTCTTTCCATGATGACTTGGAAGTATAGGTTTGAATTCGAACTTCCTGGACCATTCCAAGTCCTGAGTTGGGATGTGCTGGTAGCCTTGGAGCTGACTTCAGGCATATGACTTGACATTTTCCTTTCCCACCCTCAGCTCTGCCCCTCGCCATGAGAGGCCCCACATGCACAGGTGTGGACGCCCAGTCTGGATGCATTTCTTTCTTTTTGTTTTTTTTTTTTGTTTTTTTTTGAGATGGAGTCTTGCTCTATCACCCAGGCTGGAGTGCAATGGCATGATCTTGGCTCACCACAGCCTCTGCCTCCTGGGTTCAAGCGATTTTCTTGCTTCACCCTCCTGAGTAGCTGGGATTACAGGCATGTGCCACCACTCCTGGCTAATTTTGTATTTTTAGTAGAGAAGGGGTTTCTCCATGTTGGTCAGGCTGCTCTTGAACTCTCGACCTCAGGTGATCCACCTGCCTTGACCTCCCAAAGTGCTGGAATTACAGGCATGAGCCACCATGCCTGGCCACCTGGATGCATTTCTAAGCTCCATCCATCCCTCCCTCATTCAACAAACAGAGGCTGCTTGGCAACCCCTATGGCCTAAGATTACAGACACCTAGGCACACTCACGCTTGTGGGGAAGAGTCCAAAACAATCCTGGAAATAGGCTTAGAGCTATATGGGTAAGGGGTTGGGGGACTGGTATATCTATAGCAAAGTCTTGAAGGGTTAGTGTGGGCTCCATGGGGGGAGGGGATGATGTCTCCTTGGTCATATGAGCTCCTCAGTTCTTGTGAAGACATGGCCAGGGAAACACAGAGCCCAGGACAGGATACTTGTTTCTTGAATCCTTGTTAATTGAATCACAGTCTGTGTTGAGAATAGTTGGCAATAAGCAAAAACAAAGCAACAGTCATAAGGTAAGGGTGCTGCTTAAATTTACTTTTAATTTGGGAATCTAAATGAAATAGACATAATAGATGGCTACACAAATGATGTAATTTAGGGGCAAGATATCTTGTCCCAGACATCAATTCCATCTGCAGGCCACATTCAGCTTTCAAATTAATTACTGCTTTATAGGCTCTGGCATACAAAGTACAAAATTTTTTTAAGATATTGCCTCTATATCCTTACTAACAATCCTTCCTCAACACACGATTATGGGGCATGTGTATTGTGCCAGGCATCATGCTGGGGTTGGGCAGTTCACCAAAGGGATAAAAGAGAACAGATCCCATTCTCAAGGTGCTCCATATTTAAGGACATAATCTGATGGCTTATGGTAAGTGCTAATAAAGAAACATTTAAGACACTTTGGTATCTGAAAGAATTGAACAAATTTCTGGATGCAGGATAATGCAATGGTTAGGTGGATGGGCTTTGCATTCAGAGATCTGTTTAATTCCCAATTCTACCACTTACTAGTTTAAGTTACTTAGTCATAAGCCTTAATTTATTTTATCTGGGAAGCAGATTGTATTGAGAAAACACATATATTAGTGTAGTCCTTACTATGTGCAAGCACTTTGGATGTAATGACAACAACATTATGAGGAGCTATTATTAGCTCCATTGTACAGAGGGAACTGAAAGCACAGGGAGATTACTTAAGGTACCGAAGGTACCTTATTCATAGGGAATAATAGAACTAAGATGACAACCCAAGTAGTTTGACTCCAGCATCTATAATTTTAACCACTATTCTTTACTTCCTTCTAAGAAAAAGTACATTTCCTGACACATAGTAAGAGCACATTACACCAGTATTATAACTGTTGTTAGTGACTATATCTTGATAAAGGCAAGGCAAGCAGGTAAGGAAAGGTTTCACATCAGCAGTAATGGGTAGGTTGAGCTTGAAGGAGGCATGGGAAGACCAAGCCATTTCAGGCAGAAGAAGCTATATACAAAGGTCAGAAGAGAAGGTGATATTGATGGGAGATTGGGACTAGAGTGAATATTAGGGAGTTGTGGCAAATGGGGCCAAACCATATATATATATATACCAAACTAAGGAATTTGGTTTTTATTGGGTAGAGGATGGAGGAGTGGGTAGATGGTCAAATTTTAATCAGGAGAATATTGTTAGGTGACTTTCTACTAATCTGATAACGGAAGATAACTTTAATGATCTGCAACTCACGAATATGGGAACCAGTTACTTCTAAAGACTGAGAGTGCTGTTTGCAGTCTAGAAACCAAACTTCCACTTGTAGGGAAACAAAAAAAGGCTTCAGCTGATAGGCTGATTGCATCTTTGATCAAGTAACTATAAAGAAAATGCACCGGGCATTTGCTGCTATAGTATTATCTCCTTTATGCAAAGTTTCTTTGCTTTGGAACTCCCAAATTCAGATATTATCGCAAAGATGAACTACTGTGTTTGCATCTGTTTGGACTTTCATCTTTTCCTATTTTGAAATACATTAAAAATAAATTCCATATAATATTTAAATGGACTTGCTGTAGATGCAGGTTCTTAAGAATGCAATTCTTGATATAACATCGTCAAATATTTTTGAGGGTACTGTAAGTGCAAGTTAGTGTACTAAGTATTGAAGGGGGAAGATATAAAGATAAAAGGCTAAGTTAATTAGCCATTTCATGTAATTATGCAATTTTTACAATTCAAATGAGTTCTGTGTACTCTGTCCTTATTTTCTGCTTAGCTCAGACTCATTCTTATTTTAATAATCCTGAAAAATAGCTTCCCAGTCTTTCCAAGTATCTATTACCTCCGCCCTCTCCCATGTCTAATGTAAAGCTAAATTGTTTGTTTAACAATTGTGACTGAACTCAATGGATTTGTATAACTGTGTAAAGCTGGTCCAACTATTTCCCTAAGGGCATGTATCACAACATGAACTTTTTGGCAGAGTCTGTGTAGTGCTACTGTTTCTAAAGACTGTGTTTTGATTTTTAGAATACTCTAGTTCATAAGTCTTGGTATATTATAGAATGAGTTTTAAAAATTCTGACATGTTAAATTTCTCACTGAGAGGTTCCAAATTAGCAGTCTAAATTTATGTGCTTCAAATAGTAAACATATGTAACTCTAATATGTATGAACACTATGTGTTTGCATGTGTGACAATAATAGTGAGAGAAAATATTGGGGAGAAAATTTGGAGAGAAAACTATTGGTTCAGCAATTTTGACTGAATTGGCTTATAAAACCAATTCACTCCCTTTCCCACCAAAGAATGAGTGAGTTTTTGAGGCTCAGTTCCTGTCTCTCATCTTCTTTGACACCTCCCCTGAATGCTTATGGTCCTACTGTTTTATATTCAGTCAGTAAACAGCAATGACTGATTATTCTTAATAAAGCCCATTATTTCTTTGATTGAATTAATTTTATTGGTTAATTATTATAGTGTACACAGTTACAGTATATTTGTGTATTTTATACTCTAAAGACAATGAAAGCCCTATTATAAGCATCCTACGCATCTACATCCTGGTATAGGGGTACCCAACCCCTGGGCCAGGGACCAGTCCACGGCCTGTCAGGAACTGGGCCGCAGAGCAGGAGGTGAGTTGCAGGTGAGTGAGGGAAGTTCATCTGTATTTACACCTGCTCTCCACTGCTTGCATTCCTGCCTGAACTCCATCTCCTGTCAGATCGGCACTGGCATTAGATTCTCACAAGCATGCACACCCTACTGTGACCTGTGCATGTAAAGGATCTAGCTTGTATGCTCCTTATGAGAATCTAATGCCTGATGATCTGTCATTGTCTCCCATCACCCCCATATGGGACCGTCTAGTTGCTGGAAAACAAACCCAGGCCTCCTACTGATTCTACATTATGGTGAGCTGTATAATTATTTCATTATATATTAGAATGTAATAATAATATAAATGAAGTGCATAATAAATGTAATGTGCTTGAATCATCTCGAAACCATCCACCACCACTGGTCTACGGAAAAATTATCTTCCATGAAACTGGCCCCTGGTATCAAAAAGGTTGGGGACCACTGTTCTGGTATACCTTACAGTCAAATAATACTTTTCTGGGTTGGTTAAACTTAAAGAGAAGTGTAGTGTTTGATGAAGAAGAAAGACATTTCATTTAGCTAAATAATATGATGAAACATACATTTGATCACACAGAAGATTATGGCTCATTCAAGAGTTACTTGTGTGCATATTTGAAATAATGGGTTACAATTTTTAGATTAAAAAAAGAACGGACACTAGAGATTGATCTCCTGAGAGAACAGGAAAGCATTAAAGAGCTTAAGGTCAGGAGAGATTCAAGAGCAATTTTGGTGGGAATAAGGGGTGCCAGAATTAGAAGGAGATGAGGTTCTTTGTAAAGTGTGTGATTTCAGAATATGGTGTTTTAGAAGGAGATGCTGAAGATGACATGTTATCCTATGTGACATCTGAGTGGCATGGATATGATGGGAACCAATGTAGAGGAATGTGGCACCGAGATCTGCCTGGGCTGTACACATGAATGTAGAAGTCACTGAGAAGAATCCTAAGAAAGGACAAAAAAATACACCAGGGTCTTAGCCCACAGGAAATCTAGTAGAGCTTCAATGAAGGCGTATTGATCCAATGTCCTGAAACAAGTCTGAAAATGGGATACAGCACAAGGAAAAGTACTGAGAGTTTGGAGGATGTGGGTGAATTTGTAACTACTTTCTGAGAGAATTTGAAAAGGAGAAAAGAGTCCATAGGGAAAAGTTGTGTTTTACACAACTGAATTGGTAAAGGATATGTGTTTTTTGTTTGTTTGTTTTTTGTTTTTTGTTTGTGACCGAGTCTCACTCTGTTGCCCAGGCTGGAGTGCAGTGGCGCAATCTTGTCTTACTGCAACCTCTGCCTCCAGGGTTCGAGATTCTCCTGCCTCAGCCTCCCTAGTAGCTGGGACTACAGGCCCGCGCCACCACACCCAGCTAATTTTTGTATTTTTAGTAGAGACGAGGTTTCACTATATTGGCCAGGATGGTCTCAAATTCCTGACCTCATGATCTGCCCACCTCGGCCTCCCAAAGTGCTGGGTTTACAGGTGTGAGCCACTGTGCCTGCCTGGGTATGTGTTTTAATAGATGAAAGTTTGGAAAATGAAAGATTTGGCCAGGCATGGTGGTTTATGACTGTAATCCCAGCATTTTGGGAGGCCAAGGCAGGCAGATCACCTGAGGTCAGGAGTTCGAGACCAGCCTGGCCAACATGGCGAAACCATGTCTCTACTAAAAATACAAAAATTAGCCAGGTGTGGTGGTGGCCACCTGTAATCCCAGATACTTGGGAGGCTGAGGCAGAATAATCAGTTCAACCTGGGAGGCGGAGGTTGCAGTGAGCCAAGATCGCTCACTGGGTGACAGAGTCACACCCTGTCTCAAAAGAAAAAAAAAAAGCAAAAGAAAAGAAAACGGGAAATGAAGAAAATGAAGGATTTTTCCTTGAGAGCTTAGCAGGGTTAAGGAAAGTAAAGAAGAAATGGCTAAAAGATAGAAGCAGGTCAGGTAGAAGTGGCTTAAGGAAGAATTGAATTGGCTTTCAATGAAAGCCGTAATTTTTTACATTGGTTGGTGAGTGACTCAAGACCCAGGAGTGAGGGAAAAAGAAAACGATGAGGGGTACAGTGGAGGAACGCTGTAACCATAGGGAAGTGGCTGGGCGAAGAATCAACCCATACATCATTTTAGTTGGGAGAAGTCTTGCTGGAGAAACACAGAAGACATTAGTCTTTCCTGCCATGAGGTCTCATACCAAAACAAAGAGCTAACATTGCAGAGATACTACATACCTGATATTGTGCCAGCTCTTTGCATTCAGTATTTTATTAAATCCTATTCAGAAACATTATTATCCATATTATTAAGATAAGGGCTCTGTTTCTTAAAAGTGAAGTGATTTGCCCAAAATTACAAGTAGTAAGGTCTGGAATTTGTACATAGGTTGATCTCATTCCAGAGTCCCAACACTATATCACTATAGTACGTATGCTGTCACTTCCAAGATGGCATTAATGGGAATAAATATCATCATGTCACTCTGCTCCTTATAATCCTTTATTAGATTTCTATTGCCTATTGGATACAATTCAACTTGTTCTTGCTACGTAATGCCATAAGGGTTGGGACTTGCCTACCTGCAAAGATTCATTTCTATAGCTCCACCTTCCCATCCAACCTCAGCTACACAATCTACCTGCTGTTGAAAGTGCCAAAGGGCCTCCTTGCCTGTGTACACTATGTCTTCCTTTCTCTTCTGCAATATTTCTCTCCCTACATCTTGCCCTTTTCCCAGTCACTCCCTCTCCCACCAAACAGTGAGTGAGTTTTTTTGAGACTTGGTTCCATTCTTTCACCTTCTTTGACACATTCCCTGAAAGCTTATCTAACAGTACTACTGCTTTGTATTCATTCATTCAACAAATATTTATCAGATTCCTACTGAGGACATAATAGTGAATGATAAAAGAACTTTGATCATGAAAATCTTGCATGTGGTGAACTCAAGGTAAAATATTATCTATAATCTAACAAGATTTCCTGTAGAATTGAGCATAGTAATAGGACACAAAGCTGTGATGTAGGGTTGGGGATGGGACAAGAAGGGAGCTATTTTAAATAGGAAGGTCAAAAACTTTTCTCCAATGAGATCACATCGATTAAAGACCTTTAGTGAAGAGGGGAAATGAGCTATGAGGAGACCTGGGAAGAGAATATTCCAGACAAATGAGAACAGAAAAGTCAAAAGCCCCGAGGAGGAAACAAGTTAGGTATATTGGAAGAAAGGAAGAAGATCCATGCTGCCAAGAAGAGGGGTGGGAAAGATACGTAGAGGCCAGGTCCTGTGGGACTGTAGATCTCAACTGCATGTCTAAATTACCCAGGGAGCTTAAGAAACCACTGATGCTGAGACAGACCCCGCCTGAGCAATACAGGTTTAACTGAAGGGGTCCTTGCCAGGCAATTTCTAAAACATTTCTCAGTAAGAAATATTTCTGCTATTGAAAGACACCATCAGGGGGTTCCTTCTTCAGGTTTCAGGATACTTTACAAAGAAGGAATAAGTAAGAGGAAATATCTCTACTTTTTATGAAGCTCTTCTGGGTTCTCAGTTGTGAATTTTATGTTCAATTTCACAACTATCACATGAATACATTCTCACTGTTAAAAAAATCAGAAAAAAATAGATAAATCCAAAGGCCTCCTTAACTATCTGTAATTCTTCACACAGCTAACAATGGTTATTAGTTGGATATTTAACGTTTTGTCACTTTTATGTGACACACGTGTTTATTCTTCTGCTGCAACTTGCTTTAAGAAAACCTGCTAATAGTCTTTGAGATATTTCAGTGCTGGTACACGTCAGAAATAAGAATTTCAGGGGGCACAGAAGATGTTCATTTAAAATTTTAATAGATATTGTCAAGCCACCTTCAATTGATTGTACCAAATTATGTTCCTGTCAGCACTGTAAGTTAATACTAGTTTCCCCACACCCTAGTAGATACTTGATTTTATTGTATCTGAAAATGTGTCACTATGATACCTAAAATAGTACTCAATTTTATTACTGGTTAATTTTCACTTACCCAACATTCAGAATATGTCCTCTTCTGTGAATTGCCCATTTACATACTTTGCCCTCTTATGTTTATCTTTTTTGTTGTTTTATTTGTACCGTTTCGTTACATATTCTAAATTTAATCTTTAGCGGTTACATACATTGCAAATATTTTCTTCCAGTCCATCATTTGCCCTTTAACTTATGGAGATTTTTGTCATACAAGATCAGTTATAATGTCACATTGAGGACAAGTCCTGAGCCCAGGTAGAGACAGGTACAGAGAGCTGCCTGTGGGTGTCTGGATTGCAGTGTTAAGCAAAGTACATATCAGGAAAAGTAGATACAATAGAATTAGAATTTGTAGAGTAAAATTTGTTCCTTGTTCCATAAAGATTAAGTCTCTCAAAGTTTTGAAAAATCCTTGGCATCTGTGTATATTAGAGCACACCTCAAAGATGGGGAAATTCACCTGTGACTTAGGTGACTATAGAAGATTTTAAAAGGTTTAACACTTCCTAAATGATATCATAAAAGAAGATGTAATATGATGAATGCTGAGTATTTACCCAAATTTGTTGAACTAGATTATGAGAATCAGAAAGTATTTTCATCCTGTGCTTCAGAGAATCTTAATTCTATAAAAATACCATTTTCATTACTGGGAGACTTCCAACTACGATGCCTTTGTAAAGCCAAACAGATTGCAAAGTGGTAAAGTTCTACAAACAGTTAAAATACTGTAAGTGTTATGAAACAAATGTTCTGAATTCAAGAAACTGTGAAATACTATATTCAAAGCTGTAGCCTGTGACATCCAACTGGGGAGGTGACTTAAAATAGTGTGGTTAGGAAAGGTAGCTGCAATGTTAACTAATGTGTTTTTTTGTTTACAGTATTTTATTCCTCCATTTAGCCCTTCCCCATTGAATACATCGAGTACAGTGAAAGTATAAACAACAGGATTAAATTATTGGCTTTTATATTTCAGAAGTCTGCCTCTCAGGGGCTGAAATAACAGATTTGGGAGAATTCTAATAAGGAAAAGTAAAATTCACGAAACATCTCCTCCCATCCCAGACTAGAAAGACTCCTCCAAATTTGACAGGAGGAGAGCAGGAAGGAATGTAATGAAAGGATTGTCAGTGGGCTTTGAAATGAGCCTAGTGAACCTGGAGGGACTGTGCAGAACAGAGTGACAACTAGGATCCTCCTGCCTCCACCACAAGCACCAGCCATTGTCAGGGCCCCAGGGCAGCCTAGAAGCCCAGGCAGGTCCCAGAGGCCCTGCTGCCTGTTTGCTGAGCACCACCCCACACCCTGGCATGCTGTGGTGAAAGGACAGCACTATGAAAAGAGGCCATAATCCTATCTACATGGCAATAACCCCTGCTAACATCTTTATGTTTCGTATCCACCTATCATTCCATCTTGGTAGCACATACGGATTTCAATAGTATATAAGAAAATGGGTGAAATATTGCCATAGCTCTGTTAGGAGGTAAATTTATCACAAGGATTCATAAATATTAACAAAAATAATTAAGCTAAACACTTAAATCAAGTATTTTAAAGAAACAAACAAAAAAGAGCAAATCGGAGGAAAGCAAGGGGAAGAAAACATTAAAGAACAAAACAGAAATAAAAAATTAGAAAGATTTTTCAGAGCAGAATTTATAAGTCAATCCAGATCAGTCTCTTTGAAAATGCCAATCAAGGATATCTAAGTAAGAAGGAAATTCTTGAAAAGTAAATAAGAAATATCTAAAAGGAACAAAAGATAAAACCTGAAATTAAAAAAAAGGAAAATAAGGGTGACATAAAGTTGAAGGTAATACATTTGAAAATCTTGATTCAACAGTTAATTATAGAGAAAAAACAAATTATCATGATTGACTAAAGACAAAGGAAAAATTTAAGTAAAATGATAAACATTAAAGAAATTGGAAAATTTAGGAAGGGAAAATGCACTTAAAATGGCTCCATGGCTAGTGTATTTAAGCTAAATTATTTCCAAATTTAAGGAAAAAGACAACTTCCATACCATACTATATAGTATTCACTTTAAAGTCTAT
>NW_016806973.1:3753964-3756295 GCF_001698545.2 Rhinopithecus bieti | reverse complement strand
CAAATTTAAGGAAAAAGACAACTTCCATACCATACTATATAGTATTCACTTTAAAGTCTATTACTTTCATGTCTACTTTCTCTATTCCTATATCATGTGAAAACTGAAGGTAGAGATTTTGTTGTTTAAATATTACATAAATATCTAGTTTTAATTGCATTTGATGATCAAGTCTGGGTTAGCTCTAAATTTGAGACTTTATTTACTCATTGTTTTGTGATGTAATATAATATCTCTAATAACATGAGTGAAAGCACCCACTGGCACTAACAAAGCTCTTTTTTTTTGAAATGGAGTCTTGCTCTGTCACCCAGGCTGGAGTACAGTGGCATTATCTTGGCTCACTGCAACCTCCACCTCCTGGGTTCAAGCCATTCTCTGCCTCAGCCTCCTGAGCAGCTGGGATTACAGGAGCCCACCACTGCGCCTGGCTAATTTTTGTATTTTTAGTACAGACGGGGTTTCACCATCTTAGTCAAGCTGGTCTTGAACTCCCAACCTTGTGATCCACCCGCCTCGGCCTCCCAAAGCACTGGGATTACAGGTGTGAGCCCCCGTGCCCAGTCACTAACAAATCTTTTTATTGGAAAAACAGATAGAGCTACTCTTCTTTTCCTCATTGTAAATTCCAAGTCAATTTTTGTTCCTTCTCTTTCAAAACTATAGTTCCTTTGACATTAATGTAATTAATCTTTAGCATCCACTATCTTGCTACCTTCCAGATGGGCCTCTTCTTGTAAACAGGCTTGTCTTTTAAAGAAATTAAGAAGGAAAAATAATATTTTATATTTCCTTACTTATTTACCATTTCATGTGATATTTATTCCTTTATCATCTAGACCCAAACTTCCATCTGGTACCATCTCCCCTCAGTCCGAAAAACATCTTTTGACATACTTTGTAGTGCAAGTAGGCTGGCAACAAATTCTCTTGACTTTTGTTTATTTGTAAATGCATTTTATTTCACCATAGATATGAAGGTAGTTTTGCTTTGCTCTCAGTTCTGTGGGACCACCAAGCTCTTTTTCCTCTTAAATCTGTGCATCATGATTGGAAATTGTCCCCAGGCAAATAGTAGAGGTGATTGTGGGGCCTATCTGATGGATTTCCCTTCTCTCGGAAATTTCAGTTTTGCATGCTTCTTGTTCAATGACTGAACATAGTTGCCTCATATATTCTGTCTGGCTTCAAAATTCCTTATGGCAGGAGAGCTAGTCTAGTATGTGTTACTCCATCATGCCTGGAAGTGGAAAGCCTCTAACATTACCTTTTATAATTTTATATCTTTTTTATAGTTCTTCTTATACGTAACTATAAATTTTTGATAACTTTATACTCTTTTATACCTTTAGTATCTGGCTCACCCTTATTTTACCCCACTAACTTCACCTGTCGTCATGCCTGGTATCTTCAACATCCATACATATTATTTATCCTAGCTTCTTAGTACCTTGACCTCTTCAACTCTAACAATTTTCTCCTCTGCACCAGCTCAGCGACTCAATCACAGACATTATCAACACCAACAACTGTGCCACCTCCAAACACTCAGTTTTAAACATTTTATTACCTGTCTGTTAATTGCTATGCTTCCCCATTCATTTATTCATTTATTCTTTTTTTTTTTTTTTTTGAGATGGAGTTTCACTCTTTTTGCCCAGGCTGGAGTGCAATGGTGCACCATTAGTAGAGATGCGGTTTCTCCGTGTTGGTCAGGCAGGTCTCGAACTCCCAACCTCAGGAGATCCACCTGTCTTGACCTCCCAAAGTGCTGGGATTACAGGTGTGAGCCACCGCACCCATCTCCATTTATTCTGATATCCTACACTGTCTATTCTTGAACCCTAAAGGAGTCTCCAATTCTTTATTCCAACCACTGTTTTACGGTATCTCATTGCCATATGGCATCACCCTGCTCCTTATGTGCTTAGCTTCCGTAGCTCAGTACTTAACTCATTCCCACCTGTCCCTTTCTGCATTGTTCTTGTTGCCAAACTACCTGGTTGAAGATTTGTCTGTGCTGCTCCAGCATTGAAGTCACTCATCTTCTCCTAGTCTTCCCCTTCTTTGCTCTATTTTGACACTGACCTCCACATTGCTCCTTGACCATACCAGACTTATTTCTACCTCAGGGTCTTTGCACCTCTTCTGGTAGTGCACTTCCCAACTATCTATTTGGCTTTGTCACCTGGAAGTCTCTGTTCACATCTCTTCTTCCTTCTTCCTTCTTCCTTCTTCCTCCTTCCTCCTTCCTCCTTCCTCCTTCCTCCTTCCTCCTTCCTCCTTCCTTCCTTCCTTCCTTCCTTCCTTCCTTCCTTCCTTCCTTCCTTC
>NW_016806973.1:3710502-3751950 GCF_001698545.2 Rhinopithecus bieti | reverse complement strand
CTTCTCCTTCTTCTTCTTCTTCTTCTTCTTCTTCTTCTTCTTCTTCTTCTTCTTCTTCCTCTTCTTCTTCTTCTCCTTCTCCTTCTCCTTCTCCTTCTCCTTCTCCTTCTTTTCTTCTTCTTCTTCTTTTTTTTTTTTTGTTTCTGAGATGGAGTCTTGCTCTGAGTGGCGCGATCTCGGCTTACTGCAACCTCTGCCTCCTGGACTCAAGTGATTCTCTTTCCTCAGTCTCCCAAGTAGATGGGATTACAGCACACACTACACCACCATACCCAGCTAATTTTTGTATTTTTAGTAGAGACGGGGTTTCACCATGTTGGCCAGGATGGTCTCGATCTCTTGACCTCGTGATCCTCCCGCCTCAGTCACATCACATCTTCTAAGTGAGGCCTGGGCTGCTGACCATACTCATAGTCATATTCATTATCCCCACCCCGAAACCCTTGTTCTTCCTTACTTAGACACTTCTTACACATATATTGTTTACTTATGTATTTTGCCTGTTTTTTCCTTTTTCCCACTGGAATGAAAACTCCATGAGAACAACGAATATTTTCGGTTTTCTTTGCTGTTTATTGACAGTGCCTGAAACACAGGAGATGATTATCAGTGGTTATGTGTTGAGTGAAGGGATGGAAGGGAATTACACGTCAACATGACCACATCTTAATTTAAACATGTGAACAAAAATTTCAAATAAGCACCAAACAAGGCCATCATATTTATCTATTAAATTAACTTTCCCACTCTCTGAGACAATTATTTAACAACTTCTTTAGTTTCCCTCCCACATTCAGTTACTTCTATCCTCTTTCCCCATTTTAAACTAAGGACCTAGCTTCATGCTTACTTAGAAAATAAATACAATTTAAAACTCTTATCTTCCCATTACTAAACTCACCAACATACATTTGTCCTGTCTCTCATGCTCTGCCTTCCTTCTTGGTACAATTGGTATTTATATTAACTTCTCCATTTACATTCTGCATCCCATTCCTTCTTGGCTTATACGGACTTTGTTCCTACACTCATTCCCTTTCTAATTGGCAGCATTGATTTCTCTGTCTCTGATGAATCATTTCCATTAGCATGTTAACAGTCCTCAAGTACACTCACCAGAAAACCAATACTAAAAGAAAGTTCTTCCCCAAATCTGTTTGTTTTTAGGTCAGTGCTTTAAAGGAGTTATTTATATTTATCTCTACTTCTCCTCTTTCCTTTCTCCTCTCACTTCATCCCATTACTCTTGAACAACTGATCTTACTACTCTGGAGAAATGGTTTATATTAAGATCACCAATGACCACCATCCTGGAAATCGTTATTAATTTGACTCTTATTTTCATCTTACCAGCCTTTTCAGGAGCATTTGAAACGATTGTTCTCTCTCTCCTACTTGAAATTCTTTGCTTCTTCCATGACTCTTTTACTCTTTTTTTTTTTTTTTTTTCTGTCTTTTTTTTTTTTTTTTTTTTTTTTTTTTTTTTTTTTTTAAATTCATGCAATACTTCTTTTTGGATTCTTTAGCCTGTATCTCGGCTTCTGTTGGATTTCTAAATGCTAGAATGTTCTAGGACTGTGTCCTTCGCTTTCTTCTATTCTCTGTGAACTCTTATGAACAAAGTTACTGTAAATATTTCTGGACACATTTGGTTACAAATTTATGTCACGTTCTCTACGGAGTGGAATCAATGCTAGTTAGGCCATGTACATCTTTAATTTTGCTAGAGAAAAATTATTTGCCAAAGTGTTTGTACTAATTTAAACATTCACTTCAGCTTATGAACTTCTATTGCTTTACCTTCTTGCCAGTATTTTGCATTTTCAGGCTTTTAAGTTTGGCCAATCTGTGATTGTAAAATATCTCAGATTTTAATTTGCATGTTTTAATTATTAATGAGTTTGTCCATCCCCTTTCATATTTTCTTTTTATTTGAGATGGATTCTCGGTTGCCCAGGCTAGAGTGCAGTGGCATGATCTCGGCTCACTGCAGCCTCTGTCTCCTGGGTTCAAGCGATTGTCCTGCCTCAGCTTCCCAAGTAGCTTGAATTACAGGCACGCACCACCATGCCCAGCTAATTTTTGTATTTTTAGTAAAGACAGGGTTTCACCATGTTGGCCAGGCTGGTCTCGAACTACTGACCTCAGGTGATCCACCCTCCTCGGCTTCTCAAAGTGCTTGGTTATAAGTGAGAGGCACTGTGCCCAGCCTCTTTTCATATTTTCTGAGCCAGTTTATATTTATCACTTCCAAATTCATCATAATTGCAATTTTAATAAAAGTTTCAACTAAAATATATCTTCTGAAATAATTGATGAATACATCATATTGGATCACATGAAACACTGATTTCCATTACATAAACTACAGGCATACCTCATTTCATTATGCTTTGCTTTATTGCCTTTCACAATATGCTTTTTACAAATGGAAGGCTTGTGGCAACCTTGCATCAAGCCAAGTCTGTCGGTGCCATTTTTTCCAACAGCATGTGCTCACTTTGTGTCTCTGTGTCACATTCAATGATTCATTATTATTATATCTGCTATGGTGATCTGTGATCAGTGATCTTTGTTGTTACTAATGTAATGGTTTTGTGTGCCATGAGCCACACTCATATAAAATGATGAACTTAATCCATAAATGTTATGTGTATTCTGACTACTCCATTGACTACCCATTCCCCAGTCTCTCTTTCTCTCCTTGGGCCTTCTCCGAAAAACAATATTGAGCATAAGCCACTTAATAACCCTACATTGGCCTCTAAGTGTTCAAATGAAAGGAAGAGTCACACCACTCTCACTTTAAATCTAAAGCTAGAAATAATTAATCTTAGTGAGAAAGGCAGGCCCAGAGCCAAAAGAGGCTGAAAGGTAGACCTCTTGTGCAGAACAGATAGCCAAGTTATGAATGTAAAGGAAAAGTTATTGAAGAAAATAGAAAGTGCTACTCCAGTAAAGCCACGAACGATAAGAAAGTGAAACTGCTTTATTACTGATATGGAAAAAAATTTAGTTGTCTGGATAGACTATCAAACCAGCCACCACATTTCCTTAAGCCAGAGCCTAATCCAGAGCAAGTCCCTAACTCCGTTCAATTCTGTGAAGGCTGGGAGAGGTGACGAAGCTGCAGAAGAAAAGTCTGATGCTAACAGAGGTTGGTTCATGAAGTTTAAGAAGCCATCGCTGGCTGGGCGCAGTGGCTCAAGCCTGTAATCCCACCACTTTGGGAGGCCGAGGCGGGTGGATCACGAGGTCAGGAGATCGAGACCATCCTGGTTAACATGGTGAAACCCTGTCTCTACTAAAAATACAAAACATTAGCTGGGCGAGGTGATGGGCGCCTGTAGTCCCAGCTGCTTGGGAGGCTGAGGTAGGAGAATGCTGTGAACCCGGGAGGTGGAGCCTGTGGTAAGCTGAGATTGCACCATGCACTCCAGCCTGGGTGACAGAGCGAGACTCCGCCTCAAAAAAAAAAAGAAAAAAAAAGAAGCCATCACCATAACATAACAGTGTAATGTGAAGCAGCAAGTGCTGATGGCAAGTTATCCAGAAGATCTAGCTAAGAGATCTGATGAATGTGGCCATGTGAAACAATTGATTTTCAGTGTAGAACAACAGCCTTCTATTGGAAGAAGATGCCATCTAGGACTTTCATAGCTAGAGAGGAAAAGTCAATGTCTGCCTTCAAATCTTCAAAGGTGAAGCTGACTCTTGTTAGGGGCCTAGTTAGGGGCTTTTATTAACTTGAAGTTAAAGCCACTGCTCCTTTACCATTCCAAAAATTCTAGAGACCTTGAGAATCATGCTTATGAATCATGCTAAATAAACTGTCAGTGCTCTAGGAATGGAACAGCAAAGCCTGGGTGACAACACATTTACTACCTCATGATTTACTGAATATTTTGAGCCCACTGCTGAGACTACTGCTCAGAATAAAAGACTCCTTTCAAAATATATTCATTGACAATGCACCTGATCACCCAAGAGCTTTGAAGGAGATATACGAGATTAATGTTGTTTTCATGTCTGCTAACAACATTCATTCTGCAGCCCCATGGATCAAGGAGTAATTTTGACTTTCAGGTCTTCTTATTTAAGAGATATATTTCACAAAACTATAGCAGCCACAGATAATTATTCCTCTGATGGATCTTAGTAAAGTAAATCGAAAATCTTCTGTAAAGGATTGACCATTCTACATGTCATTAAGAACATTCATGATTCATGGGAAGAGGTCAAAATATCAACATTAACAGGAGTTTGGAAGATGTTGTTTCCAGCCCTTATGGATGACTTTGAGGGGTTCAAGACTTCAGTGGAGGAAGTAACTGAAGATGTGATGGAAGTAGCAAGAGAACTAGAATTAGAAGTAGAGCCCAAAGAGGTGACTGAATTGCTGCAATCTCAGTTGCTGCTTGTGGATGAACAAAGAAAGCGGTTTCTTAAGAAGGAATTTACTCCTGGTGAAGATGTTGTGAAAACTGTTGAAATGACAACAAAGGATTTAGAACATTACATATACTTAGTTGATAAAGCAGCAGCAAGGGTTAATAGGATTGCCTCTACTTTTGAAAGAAGTTCTACTGTGGGTAAAATGCTATCAAACAGCATTACATGCCACAAGAAAAATATTTTGTGAAAGGACGAGTCAGTTGATGCAGCAAACTTCATTGTCTTATTTTAAGAAATCACCACAGCCACCCCAGCCTTCATCAACTAGCACACTAGTTAGTCAGGAGCCATCAACTTCAAGGTAAGACTCTCCATCAGTAAAAAGATTTGAACCCACTGAAGGCTCACATGACCATTAGCAATATTTAGCAAGAACATTTTTAAAACATTAAGTTACGTACATTTTTTAGACATAATCCTATTTCACACTTAGTAGATGACAATATAGTGTAAACAGAACTTTTGTATGTACTGGGAAACCAAAAAATTTGTGTGACTCACTTTATTGCAGTGATCTGGAACTGAACCCACAATATCTCTGATGTATGCTTGAATATCTTCATTGCAGTTCTTATTAATCTCATAATGCTACATCTGTTATGCTAAATTAAAAATTGATACACTTAATTATATACTATATTTTTATCTATAGTCTGTAATTCCCTACTTGTCTGCAATAGAAATGGGCAAACTTTTTCTGTAAAGGAACAAAGATAAATATTTTGGTCTCTGTTGCAACCACTCAACTCTAGTGTTGTAGCACAAAAGTAGACACAGATGATCCATAAGTAAACGAAGCAGGGAGCATTCTACTAAAACTTTATTTTCAAAAACAGTGGCAGCTGGATTTAGCTCTCAGGGTGTAGTTTGCCAACCCAGGGTCTACAAAATTAGAATGATGAATCTTTATCAAATGTCCTACTTAAATTCAGATATAGTATATCTACAGAAATTTCTTAATCAACTTCATAATCTATTCATCTGTAAAAATCAGAAATGACTGATTTGACACACCTATTTTTAGTGTAACTGTTGAGTCTTGGTTATCATCACTTCTTTAAAGTATTTCTGTTTTACCCTTTATCACGCATTTTTTGAAGTGATCAAGATCCATGTCAATTTGTTAGTACGTAGTTTATAGACATTAACTCCTCCTTTGCACCCTTACTTTTGGGCAATTGAAACCACATATTTTAAGTTCTATCTTTCCTTGGTATTTTTCTTGATTCCTCAAAGAACACTAGTTGTTTCATGAACATATTAGGGACTAATTAATTAGAATGAGAAGGCTTGATAATTTTAACATCTAAGTTGTATAATACTATCTCGTGTACTCTGGATTTCATTTAGTATTTTTTCTAGCTTTTAATATAACATTTTAATAATACTTATATTTTTATAAATACTAATACTTATATTTCATGGTTATTAATGATTTGCTACATTTGATTTATCTTTATATGCCTGTCTGTTGATGCATGTATTTTTGCCTGAACCATTTGAAAGTTGAAATCTCATGACTCTTCACACCAATGATTTTCTCTCTAATGAAATTATAATTGTTACAGTTAAGAACATTAACTTTAATATGACCTAACATGTAACTTATTTTCAAAAATATCAAATTAATTTAATAATATTTAAAACTTTCTATGTTTTGTGGTAAAATATACATAACACAATTTTAACCATTTTAAAGTATACCATTCAGTGGTATTAAGTACAATTACACTGTTACTACTATTTTCAGAACTTTTTCATCATTCCAAACAGAAGCTCTATGCCACTTAAGCAATAAGTTACCATTTCTCCCTCCCCAGATCCCCTGGTATCCTCTACAAATTCAGCATCCCTAATTTGAAAAATCTGAAATCCGAAATGCTCCAAAATCCAAAATTTTTTGAGTGCTGACATGATGCCACAAGTGGAAAATTCCACATCTGAGCTTAAGTACACCAGCGTTGCTTCATGCATGCAATTATTAAAAATATTGTATAAAATTACCTTCAGGCTGTGTCTGTAAGATGCATATGAAGCATAAATGAATGTTCTGTTTATACTTGGGTCCCATCCCCAAGATATCTCATTAGATACATGCAAATATTCCAAAATCCAAAATGATTTGAAATTCAAAACACTTCTAGTCCCAAGCATTTCAGGTAAGTGATACGCAAACTGTATTCTACTTCCTGTCTCTATGAATTTGCCTATTTTAGATATCTCCCTATTTCCCTATAAGGGAAATCAAGCGATATTTGTCCTTTTGTGTTTGTCTTATTTTACTTAGCATACTTTTTCAAGGTTCTTTCAGTTATGTATCAGATGTATGTATGTCTTCCAGTATGTATCAGAACTCTATTCTTTTTATGACTGAATATTACATATGTGTGTGTGTGCATATATGTGTGTGTGTAGACACACACACATGCACAGATGCATATGCTATTTTTTTTATCTGCCTGCTCAAATCTGCTGTTGAATCCTCTGGTGCCCTGGTGAACTTTTCCCTTAAGTTATTGTTCTTTTCAGCTCCAGAATTTCTGATTGTTTTCTTTTATAATTTCTAGCTCTTCATTTTTTTTTTTTTTTTTTTTTTTTTTTTTTTTTTTTAAGAAATGAGTTCTTGCTATGTTGCCCAGGCTGCTCTCAAACTCCTGGGTTCCAATATTCTCATTTTGTTTGTTTTCGTGAATTATTTTTGTTCTTTGTCAATGGCTTCTTTTAGCTCCTTGAACATATTCAAAACAGTTGATTTAATTACTTTGACTAGTAATTCCAATATCCCGGCTTCTTCAGGGATGGTTCCTGTCAAATGCTTTTTCCTGTGAGTAGGTTATCCTTTTCTGTTTCTTTATGTTTCAGTGTTTTTATTGAGAACCTGACAATCTTAGTATTATAATGTGGTGACTCTGAAAATCTGACTCTCCCACTTCTCAGGGATTGCTGAGTTTTGCTTTTTGAGGGCTAGAGTCATCCATTTGAGACATTTCCACACTATTTTTGCAAAGTATATATTCTTTGTTGTGTGTGGTTACTGAAATTTCTGTTCCACTATCTCTGCAGTCATCCAGTGACTTGATAAAGATTTCCTTAAAATGTCTGCCTTCAAAGAAAGGGGGAGAACGTTCTATACTTTAACTTTTTCAGTGGAAGCTCTTTGCTACTGAAAGGACTGAAACCAAGGCAAGCACATATGCCTGTCTCTCAGTGCACTTCCAGATCAACCAATCACATTACACAAAATTTTTGGAGACTAAAGTCTCCACTGCCCACCCTGGTACCAGACATCTACTTCAAGAACACGGGCTGCAACCCGTTTAGCTGTAATGGGGCTGAAGAATGGGGTGGGTGATCATTGTTTTGCATATGCAGCTCACCTAGAAAATGTAGCAGGCTCGCCCTTTGTCAAGCACTCCCCTGGTTGCCATACATGTCCAATTAGCTTTTAGTGTTCCAAGTTAGTTGATTTCAATTGCCCTTTCCAGCTTAACAGTTGCTTTGGTAGAGAGTATGACCCTAGAGCTTCCTACTCGGCCTTCTTGCATCTCACCCTAGTACTTTCTGTTAATTGGAAATTAGGTCTAAAACTTTAATTAGATTCAGGTTAAACATTTTTGACAAGAATACTTTATATTGAACATATCATTAGACACATAATATCAGAATGTCCCACAATACTAAAATCAGTCCCTGTGTTAAGGCCTGAACACTAAATCTGTTAAATATAAAGGGAGTTTTCCCCTTTGAGTTAGTGAATAACCTGTGTCAACCCTTGGAACTTTGCAAATATCCTGTTTTCCAACATCTCTCAACCTAATGGTTTTTGCATGTATGCTTGAATAAATTAATTTTTTTTGTTATTTTCCATCTGAATGTCATTATCAAAGTGAGAGAACAGGTGAATAAAATAAAATCTAGGGTAGTGTTTTATTTCTTCCCACCGTCTGTTAACATTCGAACATCCATCTCAAATGGGGCCTTTCCCTTTCTTGTTTCTGTGTTCGGTTTTTCCTTAGTGTTTGTTAGTAAGCCCTCGGCTGACTTATAGATTTCACCTTCCTGATTCATCCAAGCCAGCATCTTACATCTGTCCTTGGCTGTGTGTTCATTCTTCCTGCTGTTGTACACATCTATTACCATCTAAATTCACTGAGAACACTCTGTGGAACTCATTTATTTCTTAATTTGCCCTTCATTTTTCTACCTCATTGGAATAATTAGTTATTGCCTAGATAATTACATTTTTAGAGCTTTCAAACTCTCTTAATCCATCTTTCTTAAGAGAGATCCAGAACATAGAATGAAATCTTTGCCTTTGTATTTAAAATCTGTCTCAAGGAATTATACAAAGGAAGTTTTCTCCATTTCTGATATTACTTAATCAGTTTTTTTTTTCTCACAATAGTTTTTTCATTGCCAATGTATTCCTCCCTGTTGATTGGAATTAATTCTGGTGTGACAGTCTTTTTCCCTGCTTCTAACTTCAGATCAGTGAAAATATCAGCAAGGTCAAAACTTGACAGATGTTCTAGTTTGAGCTAATGAGTTTTGTTAGCTCTTTGAAGGGATGAAGTTTCCCATCCCTGCTATATATTAATTCTGTGTCAGCTTTATCATCCGCTTCTCCCTTCTTTTAGCTTTACCCAAATGAACTCTAATATTTTGCTTTCTCACATAACTTCATTACTTTCTAATGGATGTATAATTACACGACTAACTTCCCACTCACCTGTTTTTTTGTTTTTAATTGAAGTTCTACACTCTTAAAAATCAAAGTATATCTTTTAAATTAAAATTTGGTGTTGTTACAGGTATATCAAAATAGTGAAGAGATATTTCTTACATATTTCTGATGAAATACTGTTAATGCTGTAGTCTGATTGGAGAGCAAATTTGAGTCTCTCTCTCTCTGTGTGTGTGTGTGTGTGTGTGTGTGTGAGAGAGAGAGAGAGAGAAAAAAAGCTCATTAAAATGGTTAATATTCTTTCCTTCCAGAACTGATCCAACACAAATGATGAGCGATAGATGCCTACTGATGTAAATATGTTTCTCTCTTCCGTGTCATTTATAATAATGAAATTAAACTTCAATAGTTTATGATAAGAGAATTGATTATGTCTGTTGTAGTAGGACCAAATTATGACATACCATAATAATTAAAATGATACACTTCCAAGTTATTTTGCCTTAACAAAACAACTTATAGCATCATGTTAAATAAAGACAGGAGGGTCTGAAAGACATTCAAAATGATCTCAGTTCTAACTTTTAACTAGGCTACCTACCCCATGAGGTAGGCTGCACAGGAGAAACTTTTTCTCCTATTCCCTAATGTATAGAGTATACTTTTTGTAGAGCAGTCCATTTCCTGCTTTTGCCTCACATTTCAACCTAGCTCTGTGTGGAATTCTGGAAATGAAGGCCACAGAACAGCAGGAACATACAGACTGACTTTCTTTTTCTAAAGGGGGCAAGGGAAATAAGATATCAGGAAGTAGTTCACCCTCTTCTGACATTATTGTGTGTCTTTGATGACCATAATGCATACGATGGCTTTTCCCTGAGAAAGGCCACCAAATGTGTCAGAGGAGATAATTTTTTGGGCCATCTTAAAGTACAGAGTTGTATAGCTAGGAAACAGTGTATTTTGCCGTTTTAACTATAAATTTTCTTCCATTGCTGCAGCTGTCGGGAGCTATCCACAGGGTTCCATGTGTCTGAATCTTCTATTGACATGATGACACTCTCTCTGCAGGACCTCATTTGATTAGCAGGACAGATGAAGAATTCCACAGATTTTCCTTATTCCTGGTGACATCTTCTGTCTGCCACCCATGGCACTGCCCTAGATATCACCAGAGAGAAATAGACCGTCAGTTCCTTGATCTTCAACAATCTGTTTCTCCACCATTTCTCAGTCACCCATGCACATGGTCACAGCATAGAATTTGCTATCACCAACATCTTTGTCACCTATCTTAATCTCTACTACAAGTATCCCATTCTATGAAAACTATGTTTTATCTTTCCTATTTATTTCCTCTAAATGTCTAAGACACAAACAACTCAATCTCATAGGCATCTCCAATTCACTGACTCTACCACCTCCATAATGCTCTGCCAGAAAACCCTCAATGCTTTCTTAAATCTTCCTGTACCTTGTACCTAGGAAGCTGACTGTGGTTGGAAGAAAGTACACAATCATGACTACTTTAAAAAATTTATGGATTATGACTAATCTTAAGTCGACTCAATATTGCCAGAAAAAATACTACATTTCCTTAATTCCTCTGTTACCTTATTATGTTAGGCCATTAGTCCATAACATATCTTTCCAAAACTTCTCCAATTAGTCTCTACTGACGACTTTGCTCCCTCTTTTTCTGAGGAAGTTGAAGCCATCAGAAGAGAACTTCCACACAGTCTCACCACCACATCTGCCAACCTGTCTCTATCAGCACCTTACCATCTTCTTTCTTATTACCATAATTGAACTGTCTGATCATCTTGGCCCACTCCACCCTTCTTGTGCATTGTGTCCCATCTCTATCATCTGCTCTAGAATCACTTTCTTTAAATTTCTCCCCATCATTCATGCATTAACATTTTTTGCTATAAAACCACATTATAGCCGGGCGCGGTGGCTCAAGCCTGTAATCCCAGCACTTTGGGAGGCCGAGACGGGCGGATCACGAGGTCAGGAGATCGAGACCATCCTGGCCAACACAATGAAACCCCGTCTCTACTAAAATACAAAAAACTAGCCGAGCGAGGTGGCGGGCGCCTGTAGTCCCAGCTACTTGGGAGGCTGAGGCAGGAGAATGGTGTGAACCCGGGAGGCGGAGCTTGCAGTGAGCTGAGATCTGGCCACTGCACTCCAGCCCAGGCAACAGAGCAAGACTCCGTCTCAAAAAAAAAAAAAAAAAAAAAAAAAAAACACACACATTATAATTGCTTCCATCTTAAAATTACCCTCTGATGATAACAAGAGCCCTTATATCTACTGCCCCATTTCTCTGATCTCTTTGCAGCAATCTCCTCAAGACTGTTAACTCTACCCATGGTATCCACTTCCTTTACTCCTCTTTCCTCTTGAAGCAGCCCCAAAAAAGTTCTTGTCTGGATCACTGCACTGAAACAGCTCATAATAGTTTAAGAGATGCATTTGCCTTATCAACCCCTGGTCAATATTTTGTTTTGTTGTCATCTACCTCAACCTACAAGCAGCATTTGACATAGTGAGTGCCCTTTTTAAAACATTTTCTTTACCCGGCTTCCAGAACACTTCTTTCACAGTCCTCCTACTGCTCCTTGAATTCCTCTTTTCAGTCTTTTTTGCTCTTCTCCTCACCTTCCCAACATTTGTGGAAACCACAGGAGGTAAGCCTGGTATCTCCTCTCTAGCTTGCCCTACTTCCTAGGTGGACTCATCATTTAATGACGAAGTTGACACCTCCAGCCTCTGCTGAACTCAGATCTCACACATCCAAGTACCTAGTTGACATCCATCTGGATATTTAATAAGCTTTGTAAATTTAACATGTCCCAAACAAGCTCAACTGCGCACATACCCCCACTTACATCAATCTGATATACTCACCCTCTCGACTTCTTATTGAAAGGCCCATTCATCTTCCAGTTTCTCAGGTGAAAATTCTCAGTTATCCTTGACTCCTCTCACTCTTCACAGGCAAACATCCGTAAACTCGAATAGCTCTTCCTTTGAAATATGTCTAGAAGAATCTGACCACCACTTATTGCACTACTATGACCCTTCCCCATCTCACATGTTCTTACTTGGACTTTTGCTATTGTTTCTTATTATCTTTGCTTCTCATCTTGCTCCCTAACAGAGAATTCTTCAGACATAACAGAATGATCCTTTTGAAACATAAGTCAGATCATGACTCATTTCTGTTGAAAAGACTTTAGGGCTCGTCACCACAATCAAGGTGAAGACTCTCCAGCCTCATTTCCTTTTACTGGCTTCTCTGCTCCCTCTGATCCGGCCATAAGGGTCCCTTTGCTGTGCCTCAAACCAGCTCAGCCTACTGTGCCTCCGGACCTCTGTACCTGGTCTTCTATGACCTCTCTGTCAAGCACCCCCTCTATCAGTCTTTTCTTTTTTATTCTATTTTGTTTTTCTTTATATCCCTAATTTGCACCCAGAAAAATGACATAGTCATTTATTTATTTGTGTATCTGTCTCCTTCAACTAAATGTGAGCTTCACAAGGGAATAAATTGTGTTTTGTTCATTGTTGTATCCCTAAGGCCTGGAAAAGTACTTGGCACACAATAGTCACTCAAAATTATTTCTGAATGAATGTACATAATTCTCTAAAGGTGACATGATCTACTCTTTTTTTTTTTTTTTTTTTTTTGAGAAGGAGTCTTGCTCTGTCGCACAGGCTGGAGTACAATGGGGAGATCTCGGCTCACTGCAAGCTCCGCCTCCTGGGTTCACGCCATTCTCCTGCCTCAGCCTCCCGAGTAGCTGGGAATACAGGCGCCCACCACCACGCCTGGCTAATTTTTTTTTGTATTTTTTTAGTAGAAATGGGATTTCACCATGTTAGCCAGGATGGTCTCGATCTCCTGACCTCATGACCTGCCCGCCTCGGCCTCCCAAAGTGCTGGGATTATAGGCGTGAGCCACCGTGCCCGGCCCATCTACTCTTTATATAATGAGAAAGTTGAGATATTATTACTTTATTTTCTTCAGTTATTCTAGGTCCGCACCCCAAATTATTAAAACATCTTATAAATGTCTTTTCTTCTTAGAATTCTGTGGCCGAACAAAGGACTACAGAAAATCTGTAACTTTTTTGAAGGTCAAATAAGTGATCAAGGATGGAGGAAAGGTCTGAAATGAAGATTTTCTTTAGTCAACTCAGTAAAAAATTCTTTGAGACTTGATATTTCTGTGTAGTGATGAGACCATCTTTACACAAAGAATATAGCCCATTATGTTGGTAGGCAAATTGAAAATAGGCATTGCATTTACGAGGATATAAAATTAAATGTAATGCTTATTACCTTGAAATGTAAGTGTCAGCTACCAGTTTCTCAACTTTACAAGATATGTAGAAGAGACACAGATGTTCTATTACCTATTCCAGTTAATTTTCCCTTTCTTTCCGTAGACATCATTAGCTTCTTCTCAGAATTATAGCCAGTATCTTGGGAAAGATAAGACAAGTGTGGTGATTTTGGTTGAAAGCTTTTCAATTAGGTTTTCACAGTGATCAAAATACTGAGAACATGAGTGTTAAATATTTTAAAGAGTTATTTTTAAGGATAACTTTCTCAAAGTACTAGAAATGTTGTGGGAACTTGATGTGGTCTGATCATTTAGGTTCAGGATGAGAGTTTGTTGTTGCTAGTTGTGTAACCTCAGGAAATTTTTTTTTTTTTTTAATTTTTGAGACGGAGTCTCGCTCTGTCACCCCAGCTGGAGTGCAGTGGCACGATCTCGGCTCACTGCAAGCTCCACTTCCCGGGTTCACACCATTCTCCTGCCTCGGCCTCCCAAGTAGCTGGGATTACAGGCACGCACCACCACGCCTGGCTAATTTTTTTTNCAAGTTTACCTATAATCACAGTACATTTAAATTGCTAGAAAATCCTTATAAGTATTTACATATGCCAATCTATGTTATGTTATCTAAACAGACTTCTATTTAATCAAGGAAGTTATCTACAATCTAGTGCATAAACCCTCTGCTATTTTAATTTAAGCTGGTTTTTTCAATAAAAATTAAGTAGAACTGTTATGTATATACAAGTTAGTGTTTACGAAACTTTTTTTTAATTTTTGAGACGGAGTCTCGCTCTGTCACCCCAGCTGGAGTGCAGTGGCACGATCTCGGCTCACTGCAAGCTCCACTTCCCGGGTTCACACCATTCTCCTGCCTCGGCCTCCCAAGTAGCTGGGACTACAGGCGCCCGCCACCGCGCCCACCTAATTTTTACATTTTTAGTAGAGATGGGGTTTCACCGTGTTAGCCAGGATGGTCTTGATCTCCTGACCTCGTGATCCACCCGCCTCGGCCTCCCAGAGTGCTGGGATTACAGGCGTGAGCCACCGCAACCGGCCAACCTCAGGAATATTTTTTAAATGCTCAGGTCCTCAGTTTCCTTATCCAAAAACTTGGCAAAATTATACCATCTCACAGAAAATCTCCAGGACTAAATGGGATAATATACAAATGCACTTTGCAAACTACAAAATATCATTGTGTATCTTATCAATAATAATAATTATCACTGTGGGGTGATGACCCCATCAAAATCACTAGATGTTAACACTGAAAGGGACTTTTCAACTCCCTCATTTTATAGATGAAGAAGCAAAGGCCAGGAAGCAACCTCACTTAGTGGCAGTGGAGAGCTCTACCTCAGAGCTGTGGCTTGCTGTACTTAATGTCCTTTGCCCTGCACCAGCCCTGCAACTTGTTTCTATATGTGACTCCACAGAAAAAACCTTGCCGATCCCTGCAGTACCCCCATTAATCCCTACTTTGATAGTTATTGACCACTTAGCACCACTACACTATTAAATACAAATGGTAAACTGTAAGTGAATAACACATGTTCTTTAAGTCTTACACCAGTCTTTTGAAATAAAATGGTAATAATTAAACCTAAGACCAAAGCCTCTACTGTTAAAATTATTTTTCAGAATGAAAATTAAAAGTAAATATTATTAAATTAGTGTTCATTTATAATATTTCTCTTATTTCTTGCCCGTTTGTTTCCCTGCTTTTCCTGTGTATGCATTAGACACAGAGACAAACACACGCACACGCACACGCACATATACACACAAAATAGCCATAGTCTTATTTGCTGCTGCACTACACCTAGCCCAACCTGTGCAAAGAAACAAAACAAAAGAAACAAACATACAAAAACAAAAATATTCATTAAATTCAAAGGGAAAGAAAGGGACATCCGATTTAGAGCTGACATTGCTAGAAAATATTTGCTTTAGTAATAATTTTTGTAAATGAATCCATCTAATGCATCAAAATGAAGGCTGACACTATAATTACTTCAAAATTATTTTCTTTATATTGTTTCAAGCGATATTTTGCTTAGAACTAATTAAATAATAAAGCAACTGCCTTTGTTCATTGAAATTACTTATACTATAATGATGGTAACTGTATCATTTGATTTTTTAAAGACAGTGTTGCCCATAGATCAATTATTTCCAACTTCCTATCAGTACTTAGGTTATAACTTTAAGGTGATTCAGAGTTTTGTCTATGAAAATCTATGTTCTTAAATATCTTAAACAATGGACTGAGATAAGAAAACACACAACACTAACACTGTTTGCTCTCTGATGACCTACAATTATAATTAAATGTAAGCAGTATTTTTTTAGATAACTGGTGAAGAATCCTTAAAGTCTTTGATGGTGTTAAGATTCAGAAATTAAAAATGTCTGGGAGCTGCCCCCAAAGAGCCCTCTCTAATACCTGTGAGCCTGTCACTTCAAGTCTGTGTTTGAAAGGGCCAAGTCAGACAATATTTATAAGGCAAAAACAAAGGACTTTAACTCTTGAAACCCAAGATCATTTTTGCCCTTGAAGTCCAAAAAATTGATGTTTGGCTATTTGTGTGAGTGCTAAATACAAAGAATCCATTTATCTGGCTTCATTTCCCATATACAGTCCCATATATCAGAAGATATCTGTTAATGAATGCCACTATGTGATCATAATATTGCCAGATAAGTTGATCCCTTCCCACCACCCTCTCAAAATTAAATTTACCTAAGAATTCTTAGCAACACTCTGAATTCGTTTGCCTGTTTTTCCTGAAATGGCCCTTACATTATTTTTTATAATTTAATGTTTGTTTTGTACCTAAGAATATCAGACTATCTGTTAGTTTTCATTAACTAATCATTTCCAAACTTAAAGTCTCTTTTCTCTGGTTTTCTTGAAAAGACACATATAATCTCTAAGAATAAATAAAGACATACCTACTTAACTAAACTTTGCCTTATTTTGAATTTACTTCTAGTGGTTTAGCAATTAAGAGTTTCGTGGCCAGCCGTGGTGGCTCATGCCTGGAATCCCAGCACTGGGAGGCCGCGGTGGGTGGATCACGAGGTCAGGAGATCAAGACCATCCTGGCTGATATGGTGAAACCCTGTCTCTACTAAAAGTACAAAAAATTAGCCGGGCATGGTGGTGGGTGCCTGTAGTCCCAGCTACTTGAGGGGCTGAGGCAGGAGAATGGTGTGAACCCTGGAGGTGGAGCTTGCAGTGAGCCGGAATCATGCCATTGCACTCCAGCCTGGGCAACAGAGCGAGACTCTTGTCTCAAAAAAAAAAAAAAAAAGTTTCGTAAACACTAACTTGTATATACATAACAGTTCTACTTAATTTTTATTGAAAAAACCAGCTTAAATTAAAATAGCAGAGGGTTTATGCACTAGATTGTAGATAACTTCCTTGATTAAATAGAAGTCTGTTTAGATAACATAACATAGATTGGCATATGTAAATACTTATAAGGATTTTCTAGCAATTTAAATGTACTGTGATTATAGGTAAACTTGAAGAGGATGCAGTTAAAGGTATTTTAGTATGAAGCATTTTAACATGCTTTAAAGGACTGGCCCTACAAAACCTTATGAAATTTTTTAAGAAATAATTTATTTAATTAGGCCAAAGTTATTTTCCAAGAAATTGTAAATGATTGGCTTACAGTGACATTTAAGTTGAAAAATGAAGATGTAAGATTGTATTCATCCATTTTGGATTTCAAGAACTGATTCTGGATTTCAAGAGTTGAAGCCCTACTGGTGGTGTTCACCCACTGGTGAGGGTAATGTCTGCTCTGAAATTAGAGTTTGCTTTCTATTTCTCCCAGAAGAAATTTCCTCTGGGACCACAATATAGTCAGCCGTTTTCTGTTAGCCTGAAAATCTGAGAGTTAAAATAATCTTCCTGGATAAGTGACAGGAAAATGGACAACCAAATTTAACGAATGTTTCTGCTGAGAGCTACTTCCTGAGAGAATTTTAAAAGGTCTTTACGAGAGATACCATGCTTTTTAGCTGCAGTGTAAGATTTCAGAAAAAGATGGTGAGTGGCAGCTCCGATCTGTCAGGAATGCCAGCAGCATGAGTCGGATCGGGTGTCCAGTTACCAGAATTGATAAGTAATTGTTCAGTTACCAGAATTGATAAGTAATTGTTAATTTCAGTATCCTTAGAGTTTATTGAAAATTCTTCTTCAGTGGCTAATATTCAAAGCAAATTTTGGGTTTCAGGTTTTAATATCTTCCTGCAACAATCCTTTAGGGTTTTAGGGTATTTAATTAAATATTTAAGTACTTATAAAATGAGCTGCTCATTCTCCTGGAATATGTCAGCTTTTCAAGAATCTCACTTTAATGGATTGTCCTTAGTGTAGAAACTGGCAGGATTTCACTGAAGGTGGAGCCAGGAAGGAAAATTGTCTAAGTTAAAAGTTTTTTAGAATTCAGATTTGGAAAAATTTATGATTTAAAAAATAACTGCCTTTTCTTTCCAAGGCCTTTCACTTCTGAGTGGGTGAAGCTGAGTAATATAACTCTGAGTCTTTTACAGGAGACACAGAATTTCCCAAATTACCTTCAATTGAGGTTGGATAATCTAAAATCAGAGCCATAGATTGTCTCTCCTTTGGTAAAGATGGTAGACATTCAAATTTTATGTGCAAAAGGTACAGCACGAGTTAAAATAAGAATCCATTTCAAATATCTCTCTACTAGATATGAGGCAATATGACAGTACAGTAAAGCAAAATGAAACAAAAAATTGGAAGTGGTGTGTGGCAGAACACCCCAAAATAGGCCACTTTGGCAGAGGGACAATTTTAAGCTAAAGGCATTCAGAAACAACAGATACAAGAGGGATAATCTATTCTTCCCTTTTTCTTCTTGGAAACGAGAGGTGAAAATTCCCGTGAGAGATGCCCTCCCAGCACCAGAGGAAAAAAAAAGAAAGAAAGAAAAAGAAAAAACCACGTTCTTCAACAAGGAGTCATAGCCAAGATAATTCTGTAGGAGAGGTCTGTACAAACAGACCTTGTTAAAAGAATTCTTATCTTCTGTTATCCTCCCCACAAAATGTGGCTGCTTTTCCACAAATGCCTCTCTTTGTTCAACCTAGTATAAAAGCATTTAGATTTTGCCACTTCTTTAGGTCCTTATTTCCTTATAAAGTCTCCCATGTCACATGAAACTTTTACAAATTTTATGCTTTCTCTTGTTAATGTATCTTATGTCAATGTAATTCTTAGGCTCAACCAAAAATCCCAACAAGGCAGCGGTCAAATTTTGCTTTCTTAAACAGAAGATAGAAGTTCCATATTCCAATTCTGTCCTCACTTGCCAGTGACTCATCTTCTCAACTGTAAAATGGGAATAATCCCAATAGTTTCACATTCTTCACACTGTCAAATATCAAATAAGATGATGCACTCCCACTCCCTCTTCTCAACTCCATCCCAGCTTGTGGATTATAACAGGGTTTCAATAGGAAAATATTCTCTTTGGTTCAATTCCAACCTCCAAAGTTTGCAGACATCTCCTTAATACCTCTCCAAAATAGTCCAGGAAACAACTCCAGGGCATCCCAGTTTCTTCCCTATATGCCAGCCTACTCCCCTACTCCTCGTGTGGGTCACTGATGACACCCACAGCCACTCCTGACGGATACAATGCCCAGGTGGGTGCGATTCTATGGAGATCTTTTAAATTCATAAACACAAATTTCAAAGACCCCTCAGCGCTGCAGCAAAACATTGTTTGCCGATTTTTGTCCCTCTCATACTCTCTTCCTTGTATATCAAAGATGACTTTTCATTAATGCTTTCCTCTCTTGGGACCTTCCCTAACTCCTATTTCCATCAAATGGCCTCCTTTCCTACTTCACTGAAACTCAACCAGTGTTAGAAAAAAGAAAGTGTTGGAAATACTCCAAAACCAGAAAGCATTCGGTGGCAATTCCCTCTCCTTTTCTGTCACCAAATCCATAAACCTCTCAGCGACAGAATCCTTTTTCTTTCTCTTCCCTTCAAGTAAAGGCAATGATCCCGCTGTCATGGATTGAGTGTAACTGCTTAACGTTCATGTTGGCACCCTCATCCCAAGGTGGTGGTGTTAGGAGGTGGAGTCTTTGGGAGGTAACTAAGTACTGATTGAAGTTTGTGAATGGGATTAGTGCCTTATAAAGAGAGACCAGAGAGCTAGCTAGCTCTTTTTCAGCTGTGTGAGAAAACAACATAAGATGGCAGTCTTCAACCAGGGAGAAGGCCTTCACCAGAACCAGATGATGCCGATACCCTCGGAGATCTTGAACTTCCAGATTCCAGAAGAGTGAGAAACAACTTTCTGCTGTCGATAAGCCACTAGTCTATGGTAGCATGTTATACAGCCTGAACTGACTAACACACCTTCCTTTAACAAACAACAGTCCTTTCATTTGTATTCTATAGTGTAATGATTCTCTCCTGGGGAAAATTATATTCTTTCAGTTCTTCCTCCTCACTGTATCATTCATCTGACTTTGATTGGTCATTTCAACTCTATGGGAACACAGATTTAAAATTTCATAGCCCTTCTACTTCCCACTACCTAACCATAACACTGACCCATTTCTCTGCTCCCCACTCATAACCGAATATCTGGGAAGATTTCTCTACACCCACTGGTTCTACTTTTGCAGCTCCCTGCAATATTATTTCAATGAGCTTAGTCAACACAATACCCATATGTAATTTAAATCATTATACAGAGGTAGAAGTTTTAAAAGGAAAAACAGCAGCTCCCCCTCTCAATTCTGCCAACACCTAATTTCCACTTTCCAGAGAAGGTCATTTCCAGTTCTCTAAATTGTTTCTTACGGTATTCTGCAGCACACTCGGTTAGCTTGGTTGCTGAAACCATTGGTCTGTGTGCCTTTTTCAATGGTAGGTCTTTAATCACTCTCCAAACTTTTCTTTGTTAATTGGTATATTTAAGTCTTGCATTATTTTTCATGGCTCAATTTCTATCATTTATGTTTTGTCAGAAATTCCCTCTGGGATTTCAATTTTGCGCTGTATGTATCTTATAAGTGATCCCTAGATTCATATTTCTTTCTCTATCTCTATATAATTGACCACATAACATCTCTACTTGTATACCTAATGCCATTTCAAAATTAACACATTCAAAACTCAACTCCTGCTACCTATACCCAAACCTGCTCCTCCAAAATTTTTCCTCAACTAAATAAATGACAACTCTGTTCTTCAATTGCTCAAACCAAAGCTTTGGAATCATCCTTTAATTTTTTTCTTTCTTTCATATCCCATCCATCTAAAAATCCTTTTGGCATTCTATTAGCAAAATGTACAGAATCTGAACACTTCTTACCACATCTTCTGCTGTAACCTGATCAAATGAACAATCACTTTCCATTTTCACTGAGAACTTACACTGGAGGATGGAACAGCCTTCCTACCTTGCAGTTGCCTCCCTGGAGCTCATTCTTCATACAGCAGCCAATGTACATGTTTAAGAGTCCTTATACTAATTGGTTTGAAAGCATCCATTGAGTTCCTGTGTCATTCCATCCTTATTGTGGTTTACAAGTCCTTACATGTTTCATCTACTGCTACTCAACTTATTTTGCCTCCTGATACCTTTTCCTCTCTTTGTACTCCTGCTACACAAGCCCATTTGCTGCCCCGTAGGCATGACAAGCACACTCCTGCCTTAGCGCGTTTGAGCCTGTCCTTTCCACTGCAGCAGTGTTGTTCCTTTAGTATGGCCTAATCCTCTGCTTCTTTCAGGCCTATTTCGTATAGTTACCTATCGCTACAACAATGCTGCATAGCAAGCCATGACAAAACATCAGTGCCACTCCAACAATAAATATTTACTTAAAAGTTTCAGCTACACTGGGCGGGACTTGACTGGTCAAGCATGGGTCCAATCATGTGTCCACCTTCAGCTGTGAGTCAGCAAGTCACCTCTTGCTGATCTTGAATGGGCGGAGTGACATATCCGAGGGTCAGCTGGCTGCTGGATGATCCAGTACAGCCTCGGCAGGGATGATTGGGGCTACCGTGTCTTTCACCCTCCAGCAGGCTGGCCCTGGCATACTGTTATGGTTGTGGCCAAGGAACAAGACACATGTGAAATTATGGCAGGACTTTCTCAGAAAGGCTTTGTGACTTTCTCAAGCTTCTGCATTAGCCTCATCTGTAAAAAAGCTTGTTTGGGGGAAGTGAGATACTGACAGATGAGGCTCACACAGAAGCTTGAGAAAGTCCTGTCATGATTTCACATGCCTCTGAATCTGTCTAGATTCAGCAGTTGAAAAAATATACATCCTGCTTTTGGTGCAAAGTGATGCAAAGTCCCGTGACAAAAGGCCTGGATAAAAGAGGAGTGAAGAATGAGAGCAGTGATGCTATCAATCAGTCAAGCATCCTTTCAGTGCATCCTTCCTGACCACCCAATATAAAACAGCATCCTCCCCTCACACACATTCTTATCACTCTTATCCAGCGTTGCTTTTGTATCTGTATCTGGCATCCTTATATGTGTCAGTCATGGCTTAATCGAGAAACTGAACCAGTAGGAGATATATATTGACATTTATTGCAGAGTTGTCTTACGTGATTGCGGAGGATGGCCAAAGCAGGCTAGAAGTCCACAGGAAGGCTCCAGGAAGGATAGATTGCTACTCTGGGGCTGGTGCTGAAGCCCGCAGTCCACAGGGGGATTTTTCTTCCTCAGGGATGCCTCAGTTCTGCTCTTAAGGCTTTTCACCTGATTGAATCAGATTATACTAGGGTAACATCCTCACTTAGTCAACTGATATGTACTTTAGTTCATTTAAGAAATACCTGCACAGCAACACCTATAATTAGTGGTTAATTTAACATCTGGGGATGATTACTGAATTAACAGCCTAGCCATGTTGACACATAAAACTATCATTCTATACATTTAATTTTTATTTATTTATTGCTCGTATGCCCCCACAAGAAAATTAACTCTGTGTAGGCTGGGACTTCTCTGTTACTCACTATTGCAGGGACTGGAATAAGGCTGGAACACGTCAACCCCGAAGAATTGTAAAATTGTACTTCATTGATTTTCTAAGTAATATGCTTAAACTGCTATTTCTTTTTAAAATCAATTTTATACAATAAGTTGATTTTCTCCTGTGACATGATACAGTCCCTTATGTTTTTCTTCCTCACTGCCATACACACATTTTCTACCTGCTCGTATTCTCATTTTAGTTACAGCACAGTTTATGATGAATGAATATTCAATTTTCACATTACTGTGACTGTCAATATTTTTCATAGCAGAGACATCTAATGCACTGTGATCACATTTTCAGTCTTGTATATATAAGTGTGCCTATATATATTTTTTCTTCTCCTAGAGTTCATTCCCTAAGTTTTTCATTTGCTAACTTTTCTAAGTATGGATTCCCAAATATTTCCCAAATACTTTAAATTATCAATTCCCTCCAAATATAATTCTGTATATTGGGGTAGGTGTCAGTATCATGTTTTTTCTGTCTTCCTCTATCTTCCCTCATTACCTTTTACGTCTGCTGCATCTTCGTCCTCCTGGGACATTGTTTCACCACTACTCAGTCAATACTTTTCCCTTCTGGCTTTGATCTCCTGTTTCCAGAATGCTAAGTTTTCTTTTTCTGGGTTCATTCTTACATTTTATTATATTATTATTACAAATCACAGCCTTTAACACTGAAATGGGTGCTCTCTCATTTGTTCAATGCTTTTAAACTTTTTATTTGCTCTTTGCCAGGTATATCTTTGTCCTTTCATTTTTAGCATTTCTCAGTTTCTGTTTTATGGATCTGTTTTGTAAGAACATAGAGTTGAAGTTTACATTGTTGGCTAATCTGAAATGCACCTTCATTTAATAGAGCAGTGAGAACCATATTGTTATTAATATGACAGGTCACAGAATTGGTCATAAGATCATACAATCATATAACTTATATCTGTGATCTTAGTTCCATTATATGGTTTTAGTTTACATTTCTAAATGTTAGTTATAAAATACAGAGACATATAAAGTCTCTCATCATAAGTTTATTTGCTTTGCAATTTACCTTTTTTGTATTTATTTTGGAGTTATGAGGTTTTTTGCCTAATTGTTACTTTTATACTAACACGTTTACATAATATCCTCAGTTACATCTCTCTTAGATACTCTTTACTGGTTCCCTGTAATAATCAATATTGATACTGCCCAGTAACTTCCTATTCCTCATCCTTTTCTTTTCTCCCATTATCTGATTTGTACATGATTTTAAAAAATTTCTCTTAATTCTTATGAGGCAATTGCCAAACTTATTCTACCCTTTACGTATTCTCCACGCCTTCCATTTTTGTTAGTTTTATTGTATGTACACTGTTAAAGCATGTACAATTTTATAATATTTTGCCCTTGTCTCCCAAATTAATCTATGTTCTACAGTCACATATATTCAAGGCTACCTGTCTTTATGATTTGGTTTGTTTGTTTGTTTTTTTGTTTATTTTGAGACGGAGTCTTACTCTGTCATCCAGGCTGGAGTGCAGTGGCACAATCTCAGCTCACTGCAACCTCCGCCTCCAGGGTTCAAGCGATTCTCCTGCCTCAGCCTTCTGAGCAGCTGGGATTACAGGTGCACACCACCATGCCTGGCTAATTTTTGTATTTTTAGTAGAGATGGGGTTTCACCATGTTGGCCAGGCTGGTCTCGAACTCCCGACCTCAGGTGATCCACCTGCTTTGGCCTCCCAAAGTGCTGGGATTACAGGCATGACCCATGGCGCCTGGCCTATGATGTATTTTTTATAGTTATTTATTGCCCACCTAAGGCTTGTTTTCTACATATTTCTTAGGAAGACTATAAAGAACAATAAACCTTAACAACATAACAAAATGGCCAACTGTGAAGAGCTAGAACTTGGCCACCCCACTGCTGTGTCATCCTTCTCCATCCCCATAGGAGGAAACCACTGTTTTATTCTCTTCTCTTATTTTTGTTGTTGTTGCTTTTGGTAGCTTTATCACATATGTGTATCCCTAAACAACATATTTCAGTTTTGCTTATTCTTGAGCTTTATAAATCTGGATTCAGACTTTCTAAAGTATACTGTAATTTGCTTTCTCCACTCCATCTTATGCTCTAAGATTTATCTCCACTATTCCTTAATATCCTCCCTTTGTCTAGTTATATTATTTTTGGAATTTTCTTTTTTCGTGCTTCACACTGTTCATTTGTAGCTTCTGTAATTTCTTAGCTCCTTTGAGCCAATTTTGAAATACTAAGTTACATCTTTTTCTGGGGTGATCCTTTGTTGGTAAGTTATTTGAGTATTGATTTTTACACTCTCATTCAGTAGCAATCAATTACAAACATTTTCTGTTGCTCATGTTTAAATAAGATGGATTTTCTTGTATATTTAGAAAGAGGCGTTAGTGTTTACGGTTGTGAGTGAAGCAGTATGCATTTTGACCTTCAGTGTTGGAAATTTCCCTCATCATGGGTCCTATGAAGTATGAATAGTAGTGTCAGTCTTTGTAACTACCTCTAAAAAAGCTTTCTGAGATCAACCTCCTCTGAACTCCCCCTCACTAATGTGTCTTCTGTACCACCAGCATTCTTACTTGCCCAGTTTGGAGTCCATTTTCAGCGATATTTCCTTAGGAGGGGCACTGTCCTAATGAAAGGATGATTTTCTCGTATGTTTCTAATTATCGAGAACTGGGGCATCCTCTGATCTTGCTGTAGCCTTCTACGTTCTGTGATCTTGCTATCTTGTACTCATCCATAATTTGGAGTCGGTGCAGATTTCTACCATTTTCGCCATTTGGTTCTATAGTCTGCTTGCTGAGATTCCCACTCAGATTGTTGTCCTTTTCTTTTAGAGATGAAGATTTTAAAGCAACTTTTGAACTCTGTCTCAGAGGATCATCAGAACTCTTTTCTTCTGAAATAATAAATTTCCTTTCTTTTCTTCTATTTCTGCATAGCTACTGATCATATAGCCTCAGTCTGATTCTATTTATGCTTGTTCTGGGGTTTTGAGGGGATATTTTGTCACCTGGTTTTGTTGATAATACTGTCCTCTACATTTTTTTTTCTTTTTCTCTTTTTTTTTAAATGAGGTGGCGTCTTACTCTGTCACCCAGGCTGGAGTGCAGTGGCACAATCTCGATTAACTGCAACCTCTGCCTTCTGGGTTCAAGCAATTCTCCTACCTCAGCCTCCTTAGTAGCTGGGACTATGGGTGCCTGCCACCACGCTAGGCTTTTTTTTGTGTGTGTTTTTAGTAGAAATGAGGTTTCACCATGTTGGCCAGACTGATCTCAAACTCCTGACTGCAGATGATCTGCCTGCCTTGGCCTCCCAAAGTGCTGGGGTTACAGGCGTGAGCCACCGCATCTGGCCCCCTAAAAATTTTCCTATACTATTTTCCTTCTCCATATTTATAAAGGAATTTTAGACTCTCACAAACTATGCTGTTGCTACTGTTTTATTGATTTGATATTGTTTAAACATGACTATAGACTAAGAAGCACATTTCCGATGAACTCATGATTCACTTATTTTTGGCTATAGTTAAATATGTCCATTTTGACTACTATTCAAATGCACTCCTTTTGGAAGTCTTCAAAAATGCTCTGCTCATCTGTTCATTCGCTTATGAGGCTTGCTTTTCTTACAGTCTGCCTGCTTTTCTTCGCATGAGTTCTGGTATGCTTCCTCGGGGTCAGATTGCTTCTGTGGTTCTCTGTGTAGCACCGCCCTGACACTTTGAGTTTTAGAAATACAAACTTCAGCAATACAAAATGAAAGTTAGAGTGCCTGTGTCTGAGTGCAAGAGTTACTGAGTGGTACAAAATTGTGTTTTGTTTTGTTTTCCGTAGGATATAAAGATGTTTAATTGGATAACCTTATTCATTCAGCTGTGATCTGCAGAAGGATCTGAGCAGGTACAGTTAAAGTGCAAGCTAATGAATGTTTTGGAAGGCAGGCTGCAGAAATTCTGGCACTTCATATTTTCTTCCAGTCTAACAACTCAATTCTGCAACTGGCAAATGAGCTTTAAAGGAATACTATATGATTAAATTGTTTAGCATTAAAAAATTATTACCTAAATCAAAAACTTCAAGTAGGAAATATTGTTGGTCATCAAGATACAAAATTTGAGAAAATATTTAAGTAAATGAAAGAGAGATGTGAGAATTTTAAATACTCTTAATAGAGAAAGGGGAAAAAATATACATTTTGATAAATTAGCTTTTTAGACTCATGTATCTCAAAATCAGATAATCTATTTCAAAGCGATAAGAAAATGTGGATATCGTCAGAATGCCTTTATAACACTCACTGTAAAATTATCTGAAAATGCTCTTTTAGCATATGTTCAACAGACAGCAATGAATCTCAGTAGCTCAAAGGGAGTGGCTCCCCAATCAAGAATCAATACAGAATCATGGTGCCAAGAGTCTAGGAGTGCACAAAATTAAGTTCCAAATTTAGGTCATTTGAAAATTTCTGTCAGTGCTCAACTCCTAACTCATTGCAAAGCACATGTGGTCTTATTCATAGTAAATTGCTTTTACTTTAAAATTAAGGATTATATTTCATCTTGTGTGTTCTTTTGTTAGTTGTGGAAATAATAATTAAGCAACAATGCATTTACAGACCTTGAGAAATGTTTAGTGACCCCATCAGTTTGATGTATTATACTTTAATAAACCTCATTAATGGCAAACATGTAAGCTTATTTCCTGAGATTGATGAGATTTATTTGGCAGGTGTGGAAATCTGAAGTGTCCATTGGGAAGTGCAGAGGAAGCAATGTTGATTCAAGTCCTTGGCCCATTTTTCAATCAGGTTATTTTTGTTGTTGTTATTGAGTTGCATGAACTTCTTATACATTTCTATGTTAACTGTTGATGAGAAATATGGTTTGCAAATATTTTCTCCAAATCTGTAGGCCACCTTTTCACTTTGTTGATTGTTTCCTTTGCTGTGCAGAAGCTTTTTAGGTTGATGTAGTCCAAATTGTTTATGTTTACTTTGGTAGCTTGAACTTATGGTGTAATATCCAAAAACATCCTTGCCAAGACTAATGTCAAGAAGCTTGTCCCCTATGGATTATTCTGTACGTTTTATGGATTTATTCCTTGTGTTTAGGCCTTTGAGCTGTTTTTTGTGTATGATGTGAGATAAGGGTCCAATTTCATTCTTTTGCACATGGAAATCCGATTTCCCCATCATTCATTGAGGAGACTGTCTTTTCCCCGTGTGTCTTCTTGGTGTCCTTGTCGAAAACTAATTGGCCCTATGTGCTTGGGTTTATTTCTGGGCTACTTTTTCGATTCCATTGTTCTATGTAACTGTTGTTATGTTAGTATATTATACCATTTTAATGTAAACTGGTACAGCCATTACAGAAAACAGTATGGAAGAAGATCAACAAATGAATAATAGAACTATACTGTATGACCCAGCAAGCGCTTTTCTGGTATTATCAGCACCTTTTAGAGGTACCTGCACTCCTATGTTCATTGCTGCATTATTCACAATAGCCAAGACATAGAAACAACCTCAGTGTCTGTCAACAGATGATGGGGGATAGAGAAATTGTGGTAGATGCTGAATATTTGTTAATTTACTTGACTGTAGTAACAATTTCACTATGCATAAATATATCAAAGCAATCATGTTGTATACATCTAAACAACAAAAGCAAAAGAAACGTTTATTTGGAAAGAATCTCAGAAAGAAAGCTTAAAGTGTTATAAAAAAGAAGTTTGTTATTTCAAGAACAACAGAGATTATGAATAAAGTGAGAAAAAAATCTACTACCTAAAGATGAATATATGGAATAATGATAATGAGAATAAATATAAAAAGTGAAAGGTAGGCTGGGTAAAACATACAGTAAGTGATTATATGCATTTGTATTTATATGTAAAAATATATATACGGAAATTTCACTAGAGTAACATAAATGAAAACTGAAGAGGACAGATCAAAGAATCAGGAAACTTGAAAAGAGACCAATAGAAATGATCTCATTTGAGGAACACAGAGAGAGAAGATTGGAGAAAAATAAACAGACCCTCAGAGACCTGTGGGAAAATATCTAGCATGAAATAGATGTGTAGTATGGAAATTCAATGGAGCTAGCATAGCCAAAACAATTGTTAAAAAGAAGAAAAATGGTGAAATAGTTATACCACTTAAATTTGAAACTTAGTGCAAGGCCAGAGTAATCAAGACAGTGTGGTATTGGCACAAATATAGGCATATAGATCAGTTGACTCAACTGGACATAAATGAGAATCCAGAAGTCAATTCTTGTGTTTGCAGTCAATTGATTTTTTTCTACAAAGTGATCAAAATGATTCAATGCAAAAAAAGATAGCCTTCACAGCAAGTAGCACTGGAATAATTGTGTATCCACATACAACAAACAAACAAACAAAAACTTGAACTTCAGCCCTTACCTCATACTACACAAAAATATTAACTCTAAATAGATCATAGGCCTAAATGTAAAAATTATTACTCTACCACTTCAAGAAGAAAACACAGGAGAAAATCCCTACCTTTGGTTGGGCAAAAAATTCTTAGACACAATATGAAAAGCACAATTCACTTTTTAAAAGCTGCGATACATTGGACTTCATAAAAAGTTTAAAGTTTAACACTTCAAAAGACAATGATAAGAAAATGAAAGGCAAGTGTCAGACAGAAAAATGTATTTGCAAATCACATATCTAATAAAGGACTGTACTCTAAAATATATAAATACACTTACCACTAAGTCATAAGATGAAAAAATTAGAGGGCAAAAGATTTGAATAGACAGTTCATCAAAAAGGGTGTATGTGACCAATAAGTACATGAAAAAATGCTCAGTATCATTAGTCTTCAGGGAAATGAAAATTAAAACCACAATGAGATATCATTACACACACACTAGAATGGAATAAAAGATGGATAAACACAAGTGTTGACAAGAATGTGGAGAAATTGGAATCCTCACACATTGCTAGTGGGAATGTGAAATGTACAGCCACTTTGAAAAAGAGTTTGGCTGTTGCTCAAAAGGAATTATACAGGATTACTATATGCCTCAAGAATTCTACTCCTTAACGTCTAATCAGAAAAAAATGCAAACATATGTACATTTAAAGACTTACATGTGAATTTTGATAGAAGCATTATTAATAATAGTGAAAAATCTGTAAATATTCCAAATAAATATCAATTGGTAAATGGAGTAACAAAATGTGATATATCCATGCAATAGAAAATCATTTAATGATTGAAAAGAACACACTCCCGCTACATGGTACAATGTGGAAGAACTTAGAAACCATTATGCTAAGTGAAAGGAGATATATGTAAAAGATTACATATTGTATGATTCCACTTACATGAAAAGTCCAGAAAAGGCAAATTTTCAGAGACAGAAAGCAGACCAATTCTTGCCTGGGGCTAGGTCTTCTGGTGAAAATTTAAGGATGTATTTAATGCGTGAATAGCTTGCAGCCTTTCCCTTCTCAGCCAGGAGTATGCCTGCCCTAACAGCTGCAACCTTGGGCTAAGAGCATTTGGCTTGTCTCAACTCACAGCCTCCAAAAAGTCACTTTCATTAACATTGCTTCTGTGTTCCACACTGAGTGAGTTTCATTAACAGGAAAGAGGCTGGTCCTCATGGTTTGCTCCATCCTGGCAGAAGTTTTGCCCTGAGACGGGAGAAGCCCCAGGAAAGAATGTCACAGAACTCTACTGTTTTTGCTTGAAGTTCAACAGTTTTTCAAGCGTAAATCCTTCTCTGATTGTTGTATGAAAACAACATACATACAACGGATCAGTTTTGTCCCGCTTTATAGTTGCTTTTTTTAAAAGAATTTGCTGATTTCCTTACTTGGCCATCGCTCTACACCTACTTTTAATATGTGAGAAGAAAAAAGAAAAATTAATAACAACTGGAGATTGCGAAGTCCGAGGGCATATTATGGGAAGAAGCATTAGCCCATAAGCATTCAGTTAGTATCTTACCTCATCAGTTCTTTCAGAGGCTTTGTGTGTGTGTGTGTGTGTGTGTGTGTGTGTGTGTGCGCGCGCGCGCGCGCGCGCATGCGCCTGTTAGGAATACAAATACCTTGCTACAAAATATCACTCTCAGAAAGAGAGTACTTATGCTCTAACTTATAACTTATGCTCTAACAGAGTGTACAATAGAATTCTATTTTGACTTGGATTCTCCAACACAAAGCAAAGAAGCAATGAATACAATTTATAGGGTCCTAAATTGCTTTGCTAATTCCCTACCATATATACATCTCCCTCCCACCATGCCATACAATTCATACATCTCAAATTATTATTTACAAGAGATATATACACACAAACACACCATATACACATGAACATTTGTTGTTTTCTTGTGTGGCATATTCGTGCATTTGAAAATATAACTGAAGGGTGTTTTCAAGGAGGAATGTGGTAACTCCTCTCATCCCTGGACGCGTGTCCCTTTTGCAATGTGATGTTGTCCATCCTCTTGTCAAGAGGTGAAGTCAATTTCCCACCTTTTGAATCTGCATGGGCTTTGTGACTTGTTCAGATCAAGAGAATGTAGCAGAAGGATTGCTATGTCACTTCCAGGCTGAAGATTGAACTTCTGCTCTGCCCTCTTTGCACTCTGAGATCACTATAAAGAAGCCCAGGATAGTTTTCTTGAGGATGAGATACTATGTGGTATGAGAAACCCAGCCAATACCCACCATCAACCACAGATAGGGCAAGAAAGCCACTTTAGTTCCAGTTGAGCAGCTAGATCACAGTAGCTACTTGAGTGAACCCAGGTGAGAACAGCAGAAAAACCACCATATGATCCAGCCGAAATTACTGACCCTCGTAATTCTGAGCAAACAAAATGATTATTGTTCTAAACCACTTAAGTTTGTGGTGCTTTGCTGTACAGCAATTGACAACTGAGACAAGATGTTCATTTTACATTTTCTTTGTAAGTAGTTATGCCTGAACAGAAGATTTTAAAACACATGATGGAGTAATTCTTAGTCTACTTCAATTTTTTGGACACCGTCTAATATCACAAAGTATAGACTTTCAATAGTTCTTTTGAAATTTGCGATTATCAAGTTTTACATGAAAGTTAATGAAACCAATATTGTTTTTAGAGGGTTGCAGGTGATTTTTAAGGTCTGGAAATTTTCCAAATTCATTCTACAAGTTAGTCTAGCAAGTGGCATTCTTTGCTCTTGCTGCCTGCAATCTCTTTGCAATAAATGCTACTTTTTGGAAGAAGGGGAAAAAAAAAATCATTATGGATTCTTTAATCAACAGCAGTCAAGTATCTGCTTTTTACTACCACTTGCAAGGAAAGCAACACTTAATTTCCCATTTCTAAAATGCCCTCATGTAACAGATTCCTAATTACTTGACTGAAAAAGTAAACATCGTCTAATGCTTGCTCAGACATTAAGGTACATAGGAGAGATTACCGAGCGTGTCTGCTTTCCTGCCCCCCAAATGCTAAATCTATTAGTATTTCCTGGTATTCTTGTGAATTTTTGAATACTGTTCACGTAAATTGAAATGACCAATATACCGAGAAATTTATGTGATTTTCCCCTTTTAAAATATAGGCTAGATAAGATAATGGAACAACAATAAAACTCTTTTCATAAAATTCCTAAGTATGGCTTCAATCTGCAATTTCTTTTTACATTGCACACATTTCTGGCTGCAATTATCTAAATAAAAGTATTTGTGTATAACTATTCATAGCACATCAGATTTTTATCTTGTTTGAGGAAATATGCACATGTTTTGTTAATCCTCAAATTATTTACCTTAGAACTTCATGATACAGCTGCTTACATTCCAGGAATCCAACACCTGCACATGCAGGCTTGAAGAGGGTTTGACAATTGATTTTAAAAGCACCTTTAAAGAATAATGAAACATAATGAATATCACTTTTGTATTTCAAGTAGCATGTGTCACCCAATGGAAAATGTGTGAATTAATGTCCCTGATATTCATCACTACTTTGAAACAGCTGCAACAAAGGATTTGTTTTGGTATAACTATGTATCATCCTGGCATGTTCCACGCCTAAGTAAATTTTTAATCTTGACAGATCATGGAATAGAAGAATTCCCTTTCCAGAAAATGCAAGTATTGGCCAATACAAATTCAGATTATAAGAAAGGGTTATAATAACCATTTAGAGAAGGAGGTAGAGGGTGGGATTCAGGCTTGAACAGGATTCTTCATCTTACTGTGTTCTCCTGAAATGGACTCCATTGAGATGTAAGAAGATTAAGTCTAAACCTGAGGTACAGTGTTGTTTTGCCTTCTGACAGAATTGGTGGTTATTTTTTGCTAGGCAGACTACTTAACTGAAAAGATTGGCTGTGCTTTTATTTTAGTCTCAATGATGTTTAAAATAAACATCCATTCTCCCTTTGGGAATCACTTTGAAGTCAATCTTATACCTCCTTTTCAAAAATTTTTCTGTGTTCAGGCTATTGTGAAGTTTTGTGTTTACTGATTTGCTGCTCTGAGGTAGTGAAAAGGAGCTGGGGAATTGAAGGAAACCTGTGAAAGAGGAAATAGAACTTCCTCTCCCTTTCACTTAGCACTTTACCCTCAAAATGCAGATGCAGAGCAGCAGCATCTGCATTATTGGGAGCTCCTCCAAAATACAGAATCCAAGGTCTTACCTGAGACCTATTGGATTAGAATCTGCGCTATAACAAGATCTCGGTAGGCTTTCTATCCTCAGTAAAAATTGGCACGCACTGACCCAGGAGAAAGCATTAAATCAAATGTGCCAGCCTTTCTCTCTCTAATGGTTCTCAGATGGTGCATCCACTTATCTGGGTATTCCCTTAAGGAAAAATAAATGACTAGACACCAGGAGCTCTGGCAATTTGTTTCCAGCAGGCATGGCTTTGAGGAAATCATTTAATTTCCCAGCTTCTGCTTGCTATTTGTAAAATGATATTCTACTATTTTGTGGCATATCTTATGTGAGGTACCGTTTTCTTACTTACTCCTCTCTGTTGATGTTGAGCCCAAATCATTATTTAAGGGCAGAAAGTCTCCTTCACTCACGAGACATACGTTCACTTCACCAGTGTGTACTTATTCTAGCACCACTCAAGCCCAGTAAATTAATTTAATTTGTCTCAATTCAAGCTACTGTAAGCTACATCAATATTAATACAGTTGCCTACAAAAATATATTCTTAGATAAAACCAGTCAGTACATTAGTTAATTTACATAACATTTTTTCCACAGGGGGAAAAATGCAATGAGCTGTAACTCACTATATTTAGAATGTCATTCTTTCAATTAATTAGCTTCTACAATTGAAATTATAATATATTGTAAACTAAATTTCTGCTGCAGATATATAAAGATGTACACACAGACACATAAAGATGTATACTTAAATTTACCTTCAAAACTCAATGGAGTTAAAAAATGATAACTATAACATATACTTTGATTTATAGTTTACAAAGCCCTTTGCCTACTTGATTTCATTAAAATATGAAGATCCTGTGCAACTTTCAGGTTTTTTTTTTGTTTGTTTTGTTTTTGAGACAGGGTCTCATTCTGTCTCCCAGGCTGGAGTGCAGCGGCGCGATCCCGGGTTCAAGCAATTCTCCTGCCTCAGCTTCCCAAGTTGCTGGGATTACAGGCGCGTGCCACCATGCCCGGCTAATTTTTTGTATTTTTAGTAGAGACAAGGTTTCACCATGTTGACCAGGCTGGTCTCGAACTCCTGACCTCAAGCGATCCGCCCGCCTCAGCCTCCCAAAGTGCCGAGATTACAGGCGTAAGCCACTGTGCCTGGATGCAACTTTCAGTTTTAAAACAGCTATTGTTGTAGGCTTTGTAAATTTCTTTGAAATCCTTAATTTAAAGCATAATAGAAGTGGATGTATTATCATTTATTGTGCCATAAATAATTATTTCATGATTGTTACTGTTATTTTGGTATTCTAAGGATTTAGGTAAAGAAAACTGCTGTTTCTCTAGAATCTCTTCTCACTACATATGCTAAGTTCAATATGTTCAGCCTAATTCGACAGAAGGTGCAGACAATGAGGCACCAATTTACTAAGCCTGAGGATACTTAAAATTGATGTTTTCATCTGATATCTCACTTTCAAGCTATATTAGACACTGTAGGTTATAGTCTGTGAGAACCAGATTAACTCTCAGCATCCAAAATGGGTTTAAATGGCTTAGTGACAAAGATTAATAAAGAATTGAGGATAAACATTGCCAAACAGTTTAAAATGATTCTGAAAATAATGAGACAGGCATTTCAATACTAAGAAATGTCACCTCTTTCGAAATAAAATAAGAGAAAGTAGAACACTGTTTTTCATGAGGTGCCCTTTTATTTGATTGTGAGCATATCAACACTGTTTTGTCATCATCTGAGCACGGAAACACATTTTTCCCCATCCAAATAAGTGTTGGTGATGAAAAATCCAGTGTAAGTGAAAGCTTAGTTGGTCATCATTAAATGGTATTTTTAATGATTAATTCTTTAATTATCAATAAGTCACTAAAATAAATTTTTTCCCTATAATATACCCTTGGTAAATGAAGTACAACTGAAATCCATCTTGGCAGTTTTTTCTCTTTTTAATAAATGTTTATTGCATACCTATTATGTGTCAGATGCCGTTTCAAACTTTGAAAAGAGACAAAACACAGTTCATGCCACAGAATATCTTAGAGTTCAATGAATTTTTTAATCTTAGGAAAAATAAATTTGTTAACTTGTTTGAGAAGGAAGGAAATGCCTTATTAGCAAGAGTATCTAATTTATATAAAGTTAAAAGCATAGTGATTAATATGATTAATAATAATTCCATGTAAAAGAATGTCAGAACTGTATTTTAATGTTAGAATTCAATGAGATTTTTTTTTTTTTTTTTTTTTTTTTTTGAGCAAATACATGTGTTACTAAGTGTTAACCCTCTGTGTTGTGTTTCAGGATAAAGGGAGAAAAAAGACATACTTGGTTCCTGTTCTAATGGATCTTTTATTCTAGTAACTGAGTCAGATTAAAATGAAGATCCTAGAAAAGTAAGCCCAATAATTACAATTAGCAATAAGAATGTATTCTCCCAACAAAGGGCCCTTATACTGGGGTAGGGTTAGGAAAGACTCACTGAGGATTTGCCATGTTCTAGCTAGGAGTTACAGGATGAGAGTCAGTTTGAGGAGGAAAGACATGGAGAAGACATCCTAGAAGATGGAGCATTTCATTGAACCGATCTCTGGAGCTTATTAAGATTATTCCATCAGTAATAGGCTTAATATCTGTGATTCCCCAAATTATGTAGAATTTTAGAGCTTGTCATGAGAAAACAAATTAACCAAATGCATCAACCATATTTTCTTTGCCATGTATGAAAACAGGCAGAAACATGGACCCAGTTCTGGATAGCACAGGTTGTAAACGTTAGTTATAAGGAATGACCCCTTGAACTCCATTAACTTCTTTGCTGTGTGCATAACTTACTTTGAACTTGTTTAAGTAGAGGTTAGCCTACTTTCATTCAGCTCAAGACCCAGTTTTGATCAGATACTAGAAAATACAAAAAGAACTTCAGCAAATATTTCAGAAGGCAAAACAATATGTAATATAAACTAATCTTAACATTTTTCAGGGACTTCATTTTAATTTATCTATTAAGATATTTACTGTTTTAGTTGTTTCTATGGGGTTTTACACATGTGACTTTCCCAATCTACTTAGAATTAATTTTTCAGCACTCAAGTATGGTAGTCTTTCCCCCACGTAGGCTCCTTACCTTCTGTCTTTCATGTCGTAGTTGCCAAATGTGTTACAACTATATACGTGGAAAACTCCATCAGACAGTGTTACAGTTTCTGTTTTCAATCATCCCACATATTTTAAAGAACCAGAAAGTGAACATTTGTTATATTTATGCAGATCTTTATCATTTCTGTGGCGGTTTCTTCATTTCTGCCTTGATCTGAATGCTGTGTCCTCCACAGATCCAATATGATGGCGTTAGGAGCTGAGGACTTTTGAAGTTAATTAGTTCATGGAGGTGGAGCCCTCATGAATGGGGTTGGTGCCGTAATAAAAGAGACTCCAGAGAACCCAGAGAAATACCTTTTCCCTTCTGCCAGGTGAGGGTGCACTGAGAAGACACCTTCTATGAGCCAGAAAGCGAGTCCTCAGCAGACACTGAATCTGACGGCACGTTGATCTTGGACTTCCTACCTCCAGAAGTGTGAGAAGTAAATTTCTGTTGTTTATAAGCCACCTCGTCCATAGTATTTTGTGATAGCAGCCCCAAAAGACTGACATAGTTCCTGAAGGTCCAGGTTTCCCCTTGGTATCATTTCCCTTTGATCTTTCCCATTTCTTTAGAGCATGGTTGTTGGATTCCTTCATCTAAGATTGTCTACATAATGTTTTTGCTAACTCCAGAATTTGCACTGGTGATTCTTTTTGTTTAGTATTTTAAAAGTGTTATTCCCCTGCCAGCTTGTCTCCATGGCTGTTACAGACAGGAAAGGCCAGTGAGATGTTAGCAGAAGCCTAGGATAGTTCTCCCTTAAACTTCATGAAACTCTTGAAAGAAGGTGACTTAGCTGGGTGAAGTGTCACATTGGTCACTTGTCCTTCTCCTTATTCCTGGCTGGAAATCAGATGTTAAGTCTGCAGCTCCAGTGGAAAACCAATGACTTCAGGGATAGAAGAGGAGATACAGAAAAAAAGCCTGGGCAACGGAAGATTCTTTTGAGTGTGAGGTCTGCTCTGGCAATCTTACCCCTGGACTGCTTTTACATGACATCTCAAACTGGGGCACCTGTTAGTATCTATCAACTGCACTGAATTTTTAATGGACATCAAAATCATGTCTCTTCTCTTCCTTATCATACTCACCAGAAGAATCTCTGTTACATAACAAACATTCTATATATGTATAATACTTAAATTGAATGTGTTGCTTATATAGATTTTAAAATTTATTAGCATGGGTAGGAAAATGGAACAAACTCTCCTAAGTTAGTGACTTCCTCTCTAGTTGCATAAAATGTGTTTCACATATCACTATACAACTTGTAGGCACTAAAAAGCTTCTTTCATTGTTGTCTTTTGATATGTATCTATATCTTATCTATATCTATCTTGTTCCGTAAGCAGATAGTAGACCCTGATTACTTACAGATTGCTTCTCATGCCTCATTATGCAGATGACCTAGCACTGTGCTTATACATGATGCTAGTAACGACTGAAGTTTACTAGGCTTGATTTCTTCCTAAACCCTTACGTAATAGATCCTCTTTCTCTGTAGTCAGTAGCCCACTACTGAGGCAAGAAGATTTCATAGGATGTTAAGATGTAAGACAAGAAAATTATTGACCACCCATTCTTATTTGCATAAATGTAATCCTTTAAACCATTTTAGTTGTCAAAATATATGATATTTTTCTGCATATCTGAACAGGGGATTATGCTGGAGTTTTGAGAATCTTAAGAAATCATGAAATGATAGAAAAGATCAACATGGTCAGTGATTAGTGCTGAGACTATTAGAAATAAGAACAAAGTGAAGGTGGGGAAAACAGTATTTATTATGAGCAAGTCTTTGTTCTTCAGAAATTGGCAGGGCTGGGTGCAGTGACTCACGCCTGTAATCCCAGCACTTTGGGAGGCTGAGGTGGGCAGGTCACGAGGTCAGGGGATTGAGACCATCTGAGCTAACACAGTGAAACCCCGTTTCTACTAAAAGAATACAAAAAAATTAGCCAGGAGTGGTGGCAGGCTCCTGTAGTCCCAGCTACTCGGGAGGCTGAGGCAGGAGAATGGCGTGAATCTGGGAGGTGGAGCTTGCAGTGAGCCGGGATTGCGCCACTGCACTCCAGCCTGGGGACAGAGCGAGACTCCATCTCAAAAAAAAAAAAAAAAAAAAAAAAGACAAAAAAAGAAATTGGCTATAACTATTAAAATAACTAAGATGTTTAACTATGAATGTATTCTGTCTGCTCTACCAACAGCGAGGTAGCAATTTCTCTAAATCCTATCCATATTTTCTAAAGATGTCAATTGCCCTTTTATATGTATCGCTTTCTACTGCTTATCTCTCACTTCCTGCTCCACAAATTTGCTCCTTTTCCTATGTTCATCATCTCACTGAATCGCACCCCCATCTGCATGGTAGCCCGGGAAATATATTAAGGTGTTATCCTTTAACCTTCCTTATCATCCCTATGTCCAGGTAATCTGAAATTCTGTCAGAATATGCATCTTTAATCTATCTTAAACTGGCTCATTCTTAAAATTTTCTATCTGTCTCGACCTTACTTTAGCTAAATGATTATCACTCTCCTAATTGTTTCCTAATGGGCCTCATAGGCAAGACAAATCATTCCTTATACTGCCTCTAGAATTGTCTTTTCAAATACGGATATGGCCATCCTTCTTTCTTACAAATGACCTCATAGTCCCAAAGACAAAGTCGATACTCTCTCTAAATAACATTTAAGGCCCTCACTCATGCAGCTCCCTGATTCCCACGTCAGTATTTTTATCCTCCTTCCCTTCCCAAAGCACACTCTCACACACGCGTTATTCTACGTGTAGTCATATTAAGCTACTTTCAATTCTATGCTTTCTCTTAGCCTTCGACCCTCTCTTAGGATGTTGCATTTCTGTGGAGTGTTCCAATCCATGCTCATGTTACCATGCACCCATCTTTCTTCTTAGAACTAGAACTGGGTAACTTTGTTCTCTTGCTAGAATTACCCCTGTACTTTTAAGTGTGCATCCCTCTCCCACAAACCTCATTTCATCCACGCAGAGAGAACTCTAGGTTGTGTAAGGGCTGGACTCTGCCTTATTCACTATTATATCTGTAGCACTTAGCATGAGGCCTGTTTGAGGAATGCTTAGTTAATTAATATTAGACACTTCTCATTGAAGATGAATTTTTATTTCTTTCAGTTCACATAATCCTGTGGAAATGAAGCAAACTGTGTGTACATGCACGTGTGTGTGTGTGTTGTGTGTGTGTGATAGGGGTTGAAGAGGTAAAGTATATTAACTTTCAGTGAGGTAATTGTCCTGATTTTCATGCAGTCTGCTCTGCATCAAGATTACTTGAGGACCTGGCACAGGAACTATTGTCTAGCTCCTGGGTTGTTCCTGTTATTCTAGCTAACAGCAGTGATTACATTTGAAGTTCTGTCTCATGTTGTTGCACTTCTGTTGATATTTAATAAAAACTCAGAGAACAGCTTGCAAGAGGCAGTACTCATTCCTGCTGAGAAAAGAAAAAGAGAAACAAGTGAATCCTTTGCTAAGCAATTTCAAATGTTTCTGCCATAACCTTAATAGCATAATTTTAACTTCTTGGCACTGAGTGAGGTCAACATTGGTATACTTTGTACTAACGCATTATACAGGAAAATTGGATCCAGAGGTAAAATGAAGTTTCCTTTTCTCAAAAAGTTTTCTAGCCAAGGTATACAATCTATGAACAAGAGGAATTTGATGAGAACACTGGTGAAGCGCATACTCGGACAGTAACTTGTTTTCTCAGGTCCTAAAGTACCAAAACCTTACTTCTTTTAGGCTCCCATTCATATTTACCATTATTTCTATTTTATATTAGTTTCATATAATTTCAACTACAGACTAGGGTAATTTATTTTATTGTAGAATATTTAGAAATCTGGGAAGCACCACCTAAAGCTAGTGTCTCTTGCATGAGTAGACCCTTTTTTTAAAAAAAATTACATTTGTGAAGAAATATTGCTGCATTTAAACCTCCTAGCAGTTAAAAGTTCTTAATTTCTAATTTTAAGAGTCATGACAACTTTTCTTTTGACACAATTTCTCTAAGAATCATTAAAGTCAATTGCTAATAATTATATTGGCATTGTGGTAACTTGAGATGTAACCAAGGAAAAGCATGTTTAATATGAGTTACTAATTATACTACTAGCAATTTATGCAAATTAATGACTAATTTTACATTAGTATAGTGGTAATCATTTTAAGATCGTTTAGTAAGAATGATGGCCCAATCAAGACTAGGAAGTAGTTTTTTTTTTTTTAATTGAGATAGAGAAATGAAAGATACAGGGTTTATTGCAAATAGTTTTTAACTGAAATCCAAATATTAGTAATGCACTATTTTGAAAGGAATGTATTTGAGTAAAACCCCATAATTTATCATTAATTTTCTTGTGAGTATTATCCACACATTTCAATCTCTAGGATATGGCACCTGGGCTAGATATCTCTCAGGGACCATCTCCATCATGATTTTTCTGGAATTTCCTATTTGAGTCAGGATGAAAATATCCCTGATAGGCTCTGTTTTTGGGGATTTAGCCCCATGCTTCCACAACTTAGAGAATTGAGAGATAAAAGAAGCTGAAACAGAACTTCTTGATTCATGTAAACTAAAAGTTTGTGGATTATAATCCTCAAACAGCCATATATAAAAAACTGTATTTAGATACTGTCTTTGCCTACTAACTTAACACAACTTGAGTCAAGGTTTGGAAGATCGCAGTATAGGCATATCTGGATCTTTCTTAGCAAAACGAAGGTGACAGAGGGGTGTAAGTATCTGAGCTATAGCCATGTGAAGAGAAGATGAAGAACAACTGGGTATGCTGTAAACAACTGAGGATAAGGAGAAAGGAATTAGGAATTAAGTTTAGACCGTAACATCTTATACATCTTGGACAAAATATTTCACCCCTCTGAATACTGAACTCCATTGGAGTGCTTCTAGCTTTTATTTTCTCCTTCCTTCCTTCCTTCCTTCTTTCATTCCTTCCTTCCTTCCTTCCTTCCTTCCTT
>NW_016806973.1:3672806-3710030 GCF_001698545.2 Rhinopithecus bieti | reverse complement strand
CCTCTCTTCCTCCCTCCCTCCCTCCCTTTCTTCCTCCCTTCCTCCCTCCCTTCCTTCCTCTCTTCCTTCCTTCCTCCCTCCTCCCTTCCTCCCTCTCTCCCTCCTTCCCTCCCTTTCTTCCTTCCTTCCTTCCTTCCTTCCTTCCTTCCTTCCTTCCTTCCTCACTTCCTTCCTTCTTTCCTTCCATTTTTTTTTAAAGTAGTGGTCTTTCAAATATGTGACCTTAAGAAGAATTTCAATTTTTTACAAATATTCATTCATTGTCTCATTTGAGAAATATTTATTGAGGACCAACAATGTGTTGGACACTGTTCAAGGTGCTGGTGCATGAAACATAAAGTTGATCAAAGCAGATGATGATGTGGTGAAGACAGAATTGAGTAGCAGGAACCTTGTCTCCTTGGACTATGCCTTGAACCTGGCAGTTGTCCTAGAACACAGTTTGAAACCCATTGATATATTCCTTCTCTTTCTAATAACCTATGATTCCACAAAGAGAGAATGCACATTAAGTAGCTGCCATCATAAATGTACCTAGAGTTACCATGATCAGGTTCTTGGTGTACAAGTTCATCCTATTTCACTGACATTGATTTGCTTTCTAGATGGTACTCCACTTTGAGAAGAAATAGGCAAATGGATCACATTCTTACTTTAATGAGATCTTTGCTTGTCTTGGTCTCAATTTTTCTGCTCTGTGTTCCTGTTCATTTTTATCTCACTGAAGAGGGCATTGATGTTCTAAGAGTGACCATAATTTTGCACAATCATCCAGGGAACTCTTAACCATTTGTTCCAATTTTATCTAACAAGTAATGATGGCATGTCAAGGAATAATTATATTCTATTTTATATTCAAACAAGTCAAGCTAGAACTGAAATCTATTCTATTTTTTTTAAATCTGTGCATAAAGACAGAGAGAGAGAGAGAGAAAGAGAGAGAGACTACCAGAAGATGGTGGGAGATGAGAGCAGTTGCCATTCAGGATTTCCAAGGAATAGTCATACCCTACAGTTAAAATATATAACCACTTATCTTTGTGGCCAGTCAATGATAATTTCCTCTGGCTCCTTTAGTTTGAATCTGCCGAATAATGTACCAGGTGTTTTCTTTTTCTCTTAAGAAAAAAAGGATCTCTAAAATTATATGAAGTTTAAATGATTTAAGTCCTGGTTAGAAAATTTAGCTTGAAATCTAATGGTTATCATCACCTTATATTTCAATAATATTTCATTTCCCACACCTGCCTTCTAGAGCAGTTTCAATCATGAATAACAGTGGGAGAGAAAAACGATAAACATTATGTGTGCAGCAAAGGTCTTAGTAGTGTTGAGCCAAGTTGGAAAAGGAGAACAACTATTACTACAGGGCTGAACCTTGTGGGGAGTCTGGAATTCTGCCCTAACAATCCCAAACTCTGCAACTTTATTCTCTTTGTGGTTTTAAAAACACTTGATCTTTCTAATATTACATTCTGAAAGCCAACTTAATAGATACTCTATTTCTGGAGAGCTTTGTAGGCAGAATAATGGAAAATTTTTGTGGTGGTTGTCATGTTTTTTGAAGAAGCAGCAAAGTGAAGAATAAATTTGGCTGATTTGCATGAAGTGTTAGTATTCACTGATAGTGATTCCTGAACTGAATTTTTTTTATGCTGTGGGAGAAGAGACATGAAGCACTATTTCTAGCAGCTGGGATGGCTCAGGGATTTAAGGTACCATTTGGGGACTTGCCAAGATGCTCGGCATGAACCTGGGAATGTCAGTGCAGAGTTTTGGTGAATGAGACAGAGCTGGCATTTTATAGATGGAACAGGTGTTGGCTTATGTGATACGACTTGAGAATGTATAAGAAGGCCTTCATAATCAAATACTACACTTCCAGTTTCCATCACATTATAGTCATTCCTCTGAGATAAGATCTGACATGCTCCTATTAACATGAAAATGAGTTATCCGGGAGGTGTATTAGTCACTGCTACCTTAGCAAAAATCAGCTTATCAGATAAACTCTCAGAAAGTGGGATCTTGAATGAATGGTACTCATAGAGGCCAGTTTTGGTTAAGAGTACAAAGATGGGCCAGGACAAAGTGAGGAGATTCAGTGGAGCCAGTGGGGAGGGCCACAGGGGAGGCTCACGTGCATGACTGTGGGATGAATTCAGCCCTGACTCAGTTCCTACTTCCACCGAAGTAAGGAGTGTACAACATCATTGTGCCATCTGGACATTTCTGTTTCACGGAGACTCCCTAGATGTTAACCACATCCTGTTTTCCTTCAAAGCATCACTTAAACACACAGTGTTTAGCATGCAGAGTGGGGGTACTGAGTCTCCTTTCTCTACATCTCCAACATTCCTTGATCCCAACTTAATTCTCCCCACTTAATTTTGATGAAAAATTTAACTTTCTACCTTATTCTTGGCTCCATAGCTACCTTTGCATCACTGAAGACTCACAAATGGTTTCTTCCTCACAATGAGCTATCCACTATATGTTCCAACCTTTGGCAATACAGAAGGGGAAGAATTTGAAAGGTGAGTCTTTCCATTTTCCTTTCCCACAGGTTTCAGATAGTAGCTGAACATGGTATAGAAATTTAGGAATTTCTCTTCCTCAACAACCCCACCCAACACAAGCATCAGCCACAGTGAGCCTGGCAATAATCTCCCTTTCCCCTTTGCTATGTAAGTGTGTTCTTTAATATGATTCAATTAACCAAAAAATAGCCATCATGTATTTTTAAATGGCTATTGACAACGATTTCTGCTAGATAAGTGTTCTCTCGTGTCACGTCCCTGACTAACCTGAGCTTACGACCTACCCAGAAAGATTAGGGAGATATACCAGAACCAGAGTGATAGTTTGCCCATAGAAAGCAAGCAAGAGTTGGATGCAAAGTGCTGAATGAGTGGTAGAAAATATATGATCTTTGTTTTCCCAGTATCCTGTACTTCGTTTTTTGCAGCTTTTATTGCAATTGTAATGAAATTAATTATCTGGATGTTTTTTAACATCTTGCCTTCACCACTTCTTTCACGTTCCCTTTCACACCCCTGGGTGCAGGGTCCTAGCTTGATTTTGCTTACCGTTGTATCCCCACAGGAGCACAATAGGTTCAGAAGTTCAGAAAAGTGAGCAGTCTCTGTCCGTTGTGAGGATTAACAACCATGACCATTGGGGAAGGCTTCCCAGAGGTACTTCAATTCCAGCAAAGGGAAAGTCCAAAGATTGCTATGGATTAGTCAGGTGGTCCTAAGCCTCGGTCTATATCACAAGACTGCAGTTACATACTTTTCAATCTGGGGATCCTCAAGCTGTTGTTAGATCAGGAAGTAGTGGATGCCTCACATCCTCGCGTGACTTGGACAGAGTGCTAATAAAATCTGGCTTAACCTCTTCCTATGTGTGGTCCAGATTAAAGTCTCCACAGAAACATATCCACTTTCCATGGGTTTGGCATGATGGCAGCCTGAATTCTCAAGCAGTTCCCAAACTCTAGTTTGCTTAAATAAGGAATCTGAACATTTGGAAAGTAGCTCCATGCAGCACCGTATCTCTGAAATTTCTCACTGTCTTCAATGGAATAGGTCTTCGTCTTTCATTCTTGTTTCCAGCTCTCCTAGGATTCAAAATAAGAAGATGGCAGTCAACCCTTCTGTGGGATCCATAACTGTTGTACAGTGTGAATGGGAAGGAATCTTTCAACCATAAATAGGTTTTTTAACCTTCTCTGCTGCTCCTGGAAAAGAAAGGCAGGCAGCTGTTAGAACATTTCTGCACTGTTCTCAATTAACTTTTTCGTGTTTCCCTCAGTGAGAAGAGAATGAGCCATCTCCACCCAACTGTGCTGTGACTGGAGCACATTAAGATGCACAAATAGCAGCCTAGCCTTTGAGTCTTTCTCTTCATGTTTTTGCAGACAGCTTCAGTCCAAATAAGGTTCTTACTCCTCCTGAGATAATTCCTAACATTTCTAAATGGGTTTCAAATTCCCCACCAGTTCCACTATCAGTAATGAGCACCATATTTCACAAATGGGCCCGTGAGTCGTGCAGATGCACATTTTGTAACTGTATTCAGTTTCATTTTGAAATATTTTCAGGAACTCTGGAAAATAAATTATTTAGAAATGGAGGGGATAAACACCACATTACAATTATAATGTGAATATGGAGGATTAAGAAAAAAATTAAAATAAAAACACTAACACTAGCAACATTCTAGAGTTATTTTACTCTTCTTCTCTGCCTTGGAATATTATGCATTTTGTTCTACTCAGGTGATTTTTGAGCTGCATTTAAAAAATTACTTTGAGTCTTGAATACTTTCTGTGGTGATAGAAGTTTGCTCTTTGAGGGTAAACTTTAAATTTAGGGGGCTGCCCAAAGGACAGAAATAGCCCAATGAATAAGGTACATGATTATGGTAGATGATATCAATTTAGTTGAAAAGAATAAATGGAAATGGAAAAGATTTTCTCCAAATGGATTTTATGTTGCAGCATGTGAAGGCTAATAAATACCATAACCTCTGAAAATGACTCTTTTAAGAGGCTGACTCTAGATTGGCATGTTTTTTCTTTTCTCCTAGGGGTTCTAAGTATTGTATTTTTATTTGTGCTCTCATCTACCTGGAATTATGTACCTAAATAGTGCAGCTGGAGCTGGATTTCACATGCGTCCTGGAATTCTGGTCCACTTCAAACAAGTATTTGATTACATCAAATGTAGTTAAGATAATTACATTGTGCTTTCCTTCAGAAGAATACTAGAAGAAAATAAAAAACAAAAAAAACCTCCTGTATTAATAAATTAGATATTTGAAATGCTTCTGGAAATGTTAAATTATCTTCAGGTGTGCAAACTTGTTCTAAATTCAAGCCCAGGTGGCACCTTACATTTTTTTTGGGAGGGGTGGGCAGGAGGGACGCGTCTCCTAGAGCATGGATTCAATTAAAGTTGCCTGACAGTAAAAAATCAATCTACTCTAAGATGCAGACGAAGCTTTCTTCCACAGCAAAAGCACTGTTCTGCTTCTTGGCTTCAGTCATTGCTTTGTTTGCACTTTTTTTTCCCTAAGTTCACACTTAAGGCACATTTTAATGCTTGTGACCACCACCTATTTCCTGTTATTGTGTTTCTTATGATAGGCTGCCCTCCTTGGAACTCTTATCTTCCCATCATCTCTGAGTCCTTTTAGTTGAGGTGAATTTGCCAGAGGCAGGGAAAACTGAATGGGCTCTGTTCATATTTGAATGGGAACCACACCATAATATACTAAAATAAAACATGACTATCCAATGTGTTTACCACTTTTGTTGTGGTTTTATTGCTGTATTGTTTTAACTGTGAGCCAGAATTTGAAGTTTTTTAAAATTTCAGACCTCTGTTTTTCTCCTCCGTCTTTTTTTTTTTTTTTAATCTCCAAGCTTGGACCTTAATTTGTCAACAGATCTCTTTTACATTATTTTTGGCTAAAGGCAGAAAGAAAATGTGTTGAAAAATATTATGAGAACAACTCTCCTTCTAAGTTTTGAGTCCAATATATATAGTAGACTCCAGAGGTTTGGATTATTCAGTTAAGATTGAATAAAATATCCAACTATTTTAGATTATCTTCTTAATTAAATCCCATAGCTGAACTGCTAGGGGTTTTCTTATCTAGAATGAACTAAGTGAATATTACAGAGTGACCTAAGTAGTGGTCAAGTGAGCTACTATTATATGTGAAGGGAATCCAAAACCCAATTAGTATGTCTTCATAACATGGCTAACGACAAGTTGAGTTTATGTACATTTCTAAGGCCAATAGACAGTTTGCAGGACACTTGCTTCTGACACAATTAAAATATGAAATATGTGTCTGAATTAACCTGACTATTTTACCAAACTATATTTATTTCAAGATGAATTATTTAAAAAACCTATTTAACTGGTAAAAACTTGGATTCTTAAGTTCAGAGGAACAAGCAATTTGAAAAATTTCTCAGCATATGAACAATGGTAGCAATTAATTTAATAAACATTTTCCTGAGAATCTACTCTATATTAGATGCTGTGACATGCATTAATGATAGTGGAAGCAGACAGACAATATTCCTCCCTTCAAAGAGCTCTGTCTAATCAGAGAGACAACCAGGTAAATACACATTTTTAATTTAAATGTGCTATGAGCTTTAACACAATTATGTAGAAAGCTCTGTGGGGACAACGAGGTTGCACATCTAATATTGTAGGTGACATTTTAGATGAACTACTCAGTGGTTGCAAGATGTACACTAAATCCAGAAGGAAGAGTAAGAATTTCCTACAAGATGAGAGGGTAAAAGGAAGTAAAAGGGAATTAATTTCAGAAATGACATCATATGCTAGATGATAAACTAGAAAGCCAAAGGCTGTCATTTATGTATCATCACGTTATATTTTTCCTGTATTATATGGTATGGCATATTACACAACATAGATTATCTGTGCCTTAGCTTTTTAAGTGTAAAATTGGTATAATGATAGGATTTCTGAAGACTAAATATATTAGTACATATGAAGCACTTAGGAAAGTGCTAAGAATATAGTAAATTAATATATATTAACTATTATATTAGCTATTATTTTCATGTTTATCCATTCCCACTGATAATGCATAGCAAAAGCACATCATGGTTGATCGATATATTCAGTTATTCAGGAGTATTTATTGAGCACATACTATGTGCCAGATATTGGGGATTCAAAAGTAAAAAGACCATAACCAGCCCTCATAGTGCTTAAAATTCCAATACTGAGATCAAAGAAAGTAAATCATCATACAAACAGTGTAAGTTTAGAGACTGAAAGAGCAGGAAAATGCTTGAAGGTGGGCAGGAGACACTTCACTTGTTGTCATTGTTGGATTCCTTCTGGGAGACACAGTAACCTAAATGTTAAAATGAAGTCAGCCCTATAAAGACCTGAGGTAGGAAAAAGTTTTATATGTCTCAGAAATAGCCAGGAGGCCACTGGGTTTGGAAGACAGATAATGAGAGGAAGAGAAATAGTAGACGAGGCTGGAGAGACAGGCAGGGGCTAGATCACATAGGGCTAGATAGGGGAGGTAAGAAACTTGGATTTCATTTCAAGTGTAATGGAAAGTCCCTCCCAAATGAGTAAGATCTAAGAGGCACAGGCAGTCAGTCTTTCAAAAACTTCTTCACCTACCTCACTGTGTCATGAAGCCCCCTATATAACTTGCCTGAACTGTTGGTTTCTTCATATTTTTCCGTTCCCCTTCAAAGGGCAGGAAACCATGGAAGAAATGTCCCAGGTGCCCCATTAAGCTCCACAGTTAAAAAGGTGAAAAAGACAATCATTGATCTCAAGAAGCTAATGGCCCAGAGGGATAAATAGACACATTAGGAGACATGAAGCCGTGGAGTGGTGAGTGTGGTGACTGAGACAAGCACAGAGAGAGTGCTTTAATCCAAACCAGAGAGTGCTGGGGGAGCCTAAGGGAGCCCCACGTTACTCGGGTGCTGGCCTAGGCCTTCTGAAGAAAGTCATGAGTGTGAGTACTAGGCAAAGACAACTGCATGGGAGAAAGTGGCAGGTTTTCCAGGCAAGGTAAGCAATCCTGAGGGAGAGTCCGGAAGCCAGAAAGCTCAGTGCTTTCTTGAGAAGGAAGGGAATTCAGCATGATTTGAATTGGAGCCAAGTGCCTTAATTTAATTGAAATTTTTGTGCTGCTTCCACTCCTTCACATTTTTCTTAACCTTCCTTTCTTCTGGATCCATAATGCTTTATTTGGCCATTACTGCCATGGTTGTCAATCTAATCTTTAATAACAATGATTTTTGGCAAGATACTGACCCTCAATATTGATCTGCCCACATGTAAAAATTGGTTACAAATTCATATATCATGGTGAGGTTGTGAAAATTAAATCCACACCTCACTGGGTGGGTTAATAATTAATCCATACCTCATGGGGATGGACAGTAGCAGAGCAGCTGGCATATGAAAAGGGATCAATACGGATTCGTCTAGTTCGACTCCTCAGTTGTTTTTGAGAGAATGTATTGATTGCTCACATTCCACAAAACTCTAATACTTTCTATTATAGTACTTACTAAAGAGCTTCTCATTCTTTTTAAATTTTCCTCAAGCTCTCTTTACTATTTCACTACTCTTTTCCACATTTGTCTATCCTTCCTTTATCAAAATGGATTCACTGACTCTTTTTTGAAAGCACTCATCTCTTGCATTGAAACCTCTCAGGCTTACAAAGTCTTCTTTACCATACTTGCAAAGCATTTACTTCTTCATTATCCTATACAGCTAGTCTTCTGTCATGTAAGATAGGAAGAGAAATTGCAACTTCGTTCAGAATATAGCTTTTGAAAATATGTCACTTAATAAAACAACTGTGACAGACCTTTCCTTTTCTTAAAAAACGGAGATTAGGTGTACTAATTAATTTTTTTATTTTCTTCTTATCTTTAGGAATTTTGGAATCTTAGCATTTTTGATGATTTAAATGAATGCCCCTAGAGAATTTTTCCTGTCCCCACTCTTTTCTTGCATCAAATCTTTGAGGAAATGAAAAATAGAATGGAGATAAACTTGGGTCCAAATTTACTGAACTAATACCTATGACATGACTGTTGTGTTCACACCCTCTATGAAGCTTTGTGGTTGAAGGCTTAGTGTCGAATTTCCCAGTGTTCTGGAAAGTTTAAGCAGATGAGGTATAAGTTGTATGTCAAGACCATCAGAGAATCTATTTACCTGGACACTGGCTAAGATAGGTTAGCTCCATCTATACCATAGATGGAAACCAAGGTATCACTAAATTTAATAACACACCCCAAGCAAGTTCTTGTATGCTCATGATCTCATTTTGCCAGCTCTTTCCCTCTATCCCATTTGGCACAAAGATTTTTAAAGACACATTTTGTTCCAGACCTTAAGGGATAACTGCTGGTAGCAAATTTTTCATATAAAAAACTCTTTTGTCCACTAAAATAGTTGCTTCTTGTTCAGCTTTCTTACTGCCAGTGTGAATGGAAGATATTTGACTCTGGATATAAAGGGCATGTAGTCTTTTCCTCTACTTCACTATTGGAAGGTAAGCCCATAGTATGCAAGAGAGGAAAACTAAAATCCCATACAAGGTACTAGTGAGTCACATTGAGCAGCGGCACACATCCTATCTTACCCCTCCTTTGGTTCTTTGGAATCTAAAGCTTCATTTTTACCTCATTTTAGGGAGCTGGTTTGGATTAAAGTCACATACAAACTGAGCCATCTCCAACATCTACATCAGGAAGTAACTCTAACTCAAGACAGAGGTCATTGGAGGGGCAACAGGTTTGTATTGCTTATTCTGGCTTCTCTGTTCCTGTACTGGAGATCATTTGGAAGATCTACCAAATGATAGACTGGCCCTTTATAAGCATTAGATTTTGAAATAAAAGTGATTGCTTGTTCATTAGCACTTCCCTTGATGAAGTATACAAGTGTCATGTAAAACAAACTGAATCCTGCTCGTGATGGATTGGAATGGACATTCCATTGGGAGGTATTTGAGCCAAAACCACAATGCTTTGGCTCCTAGTTGCTCATGAAGCTTCTAATTGACTTTCATACCACATGCCAATTATTGCTCTCAAGAACAGTCCTTGAAGTAGAACTTTGATGGGCTTGTGAATTTCTAATGCTGAAATTCATTTCATCTGTAGCGTGTCACGGATTTTACCCACTAAATTTATTTAGAAGCATTATGTGCTATTTAATGGGAGATTATATTTGAAGAGTTAATATAATATGAAAATCTAAATAATTCACCATCTGTAAAAATGATCACCTAACTACACCTTTTGAAAGTCATTAGAATACAATATTTACAAAAGTATATTTTCAGATTTAGGATGTTTTGTGTGTTAAGTAAATTGTAGAATATATCTGTTGATAGTTACACTGATTTTAAGGTTACTCATTGTAAAGCTTGAAAGTACTGAAGTATATGTAGGTATCAAAAGTCTTATTAAAATTATCTTCATATCTTGCATGGAAATATGTTCAATTCCCCATATTTTAAAAGGAAAAAAAAAGATAAATAGGCTTATTGGTCAAAATATTAGAAATAAATACACATTTTAATGTATTCTAATTTGTGAAAGGTTTATGCCACTGGCCATATTTTCCTGAAATTTTAGAGCAATGAATTCAAAAGCTTTTCTATGCATGTTTGTGGCTTAGTCAGTAGGAATGCTATTCAGCAGACATTCATTTACAAAGCTATCTGTAATGATGAGAGCAATCTGACTAGTTTCTTCTAGTGGCAAACTGAATCAGAGACTACTTTTGGAATAACATCAAGCAGTTATATAGAATATTTTGTAAAAGTCAGATAAGAAGTAATGTTCTGCATTTTTCGTCACATTTATATATAAATAAAACATGATTATATAAATTGCTGAAATAAAGATTGTAGCTAATTCAGTATTCAGAGTACTCTGGATATATGTTTGTGAATAAAGAACAAAGGAACATTAATCATAGACTATGAGAAAATATATTTCAATTGTCTTTATCTACATTCATTCACTGACTGAATATATTTTTCACACTGGAGAAATGCACAGATGATTAAGCCCAGGGATTAAACACATATAGGACATTCTAGAAAAATTCACCAATGTTTAAGCTATGGTCCTTAATTTCAAGTTGCTTTAAAAACTAATTTAATGTGTTATTTTCTTAGAAATTTATATCTTTATTATAGAAATGTTAAATAATACATGTCGACTAAAGAGGAAAACATTATCAATACCCTTCATCACTAATGTTATGCAGATTTTCAGTCTTTTAGAACTAGGCATCTATCTTTAAATGTCTTTGTTACAGCTTAAGGATTGCTTCCCAGAGAGACCTTAATTATCTAATTAGATTTGGCCTATTAGAATAGAAACCTCATTATGCATTACATTCTGTAAGTTTTTGGTGTACTTTTAAATTTTGTCTCTCACACCATAAATGAAAACTCCACGAGCTGGGACTGTATATTTTCTATTTATTATTTTATTCCCAGTATCTTGTATAGCAGTTCACATAAATGTATGTCCAATTATTTCTTCCACAAAGAATTATCAAGTGTTTTTAATTGGCATAAAAAAGAAAGGAAACAAAACAAACAAAATACCATTACAAATCTAGAATCATAGCTTTTATATTGTTGAATATTTTCACACATAAACATGATCTGTCTTTTATAAACATGGTCTTTTATTTACTCAATTCATTTTCATCCCTCCATAAAGTTAATTTTCTTCATCTGAGTCCTACACATTTCTACTTAAGTATTTCATCTCTTGTTACTACTTTCTATGGTCTGAATATTTGTGTCCCTCCAAAATTCATGTTGAAATCTAATCTCCAATGTTGGTATTAAGAGGTGAGGGGTCTTTGGGAGGACACTGGGACATGAGGGCAGAAACTTCATGAATGGGATTAGTGTTCTTGCAAAAGAGGACTGAGGGAGCTTGTTTTTCTCTTTTGATAGGTGAAAAAACATGGTGTAACTTTTCCCCTCGGACTTTATGTTTTTTAAATATTCTTTTCTTTGAAGTACTTTTGACACCTTAGACAGAAAAATGAACTAAGACTGCTGGGCACAGTGGCTCACAACATACCTGAATCCTAGCACTTTGGGAGGCTAAGGTAGATGGATCACTTGAGCCCAGGAGTTTGAGACCAGCCTGGGTAACACGGGAAAACCCTGTCACTACAAAAAAGGGACACATCCTCACCAAACAATACATCTGCTGACACCTTGATCTTGGACTTCCCAGCCAGCAGAACTGAGAACAATACATTGCTGTTGTTTGTATATTACTCAGTCTAAGGCATGTTGTTATACCAGCTTGATTGAACTAAGGGACTATTTTTATTAGGACTATTTGCCATTATATTTTCAGAACAATTTTAAAATAAATTAGCATAAAAATATTCACTTCTATGCAATTTTTTGTTGGTCGCTAATCTCTTTAGTTAATTATGAAAGTTTTTCAATGGATTCTCTTGAGTTTTCCTGGCAGCACATAATATAATACGCACAGAATGATACTTTTTATCACCTTCTTTCAAATATTTATGTGACTTTTATTTTTCCTGATTCTGCATTGGCCAGCATATTTTGAGTAATTTAAGGCAAAGGTGGTTACAGCGATGGTCTTTGTCTTTTTAATACTTCAATGGCATCGTTTTAGGATTCTATTTTAAGAAAATAGTTCTGTTGCTTTGAGCTAGATTTTAAAATCATGTTCAGAAATTTTAAAATTTGTTTACTAATAGTTTTTGTGAGAAAATATTACATTTTCTCAGTGGCTTATTTTGTGAAATCTGTGAAGATGATCCTCTAGATTTTTTTCTTTTGATTTTGTTAATATTTTCAAAATTAGGTTAGTGTATTGAATTATCTTTTTATTCCTGGAATACATTCTTCTTTTTTGCTATTATGATTAAAAATAGTTTATTACTTTCTATTGGCTGACATTATGTTTGTGTTTTTTGTATCTATTTTCTTAGGGCAAACTGTCATGGAGCTCCCTCAGTGAAGGTTGTTATAATCATTTTGCTGGATTCGAGTAACATGAGGCAGTACATAACTTGTCTGAGAAGCTTAAAGCTGTTGTTTCCTTCATTGTCATTTAGTTCACTCTCAGCCCAAGTTATACACTTAGTTTTCTTCTAATTTCAGCTCCTAAGTACTTGATACCTCTTTAAAGCTTCTCCTTGCTGCCTTTGGATCTGAATTGACTAGAAAACAACTTTCATATTTACTTTAGCCTAAATCAGATTTATGAAAGCTTCATCAAAAAGCAATAGACCCATATTAACAAAATAAAAAATACAAGAAGGTTCTAAAAACATTGAAAACTATTGTCTGAAAGTGGTGAGTATAATCAAAACTGGATTCATGTCTTTATGCTGCCGTTTATTAGCTTCGAGACACTGGGAAAATCATTTAACCTATTGCCTTAGTTTGCATATTTGCAAAATGATACTTAGCAGTGCCTAGTTACAGTTGTGCTGTGAGGTTTAAATGAGATAAAGCATATAAAGCATCTAGCAAAGTGCTTGGTCCATGGGGAATCACTCAGGAGAAGTTAGCTCATATTACTATACCTGGACTAAATACAGCTGCCGGTTTGTTTTTTAATTACTGTATTAATAAGAAGTAAAACAGAACTGGTGTAGAAAAAAATAAACTATGTAATTCAAAGTTATAAAGCCAACTATTTAATTAAGAGTAAATTGTGGCAGATAATAGAATTATATATAAAACATAAGCTCCAAGATGAAGATTCAAATTATCTACAGATAATTACATTTAAATAATCAACGTCAAATCTTCCACTTACATGTGTTGTGTATATATTATTGTACTCTGAAATATAAATTTGACATTTCTGAGAAGATTTTGGTGTTCTTAACTTTTTAAGTTGAAGGCATTTTAATATCTGTATTTTAATTTTTTAACTTAAAGATTTTCATAAAATTGGTTACTATAAAGTTGTGGTAGCTAATTTACAATGTATTCTATTATTGACACACATTTTTAGACTGTGCTGTTAAATGATGAGTATATTGCCATCCACCCAGGCTAACATTTTATAATTTTTTCTAAAATTATATTGACAGCCAGTAATATGGTTATGTTCGTTCCTAATAAATTAATGGTGCTGAAGAGTCAAGGTTGAGATTGCAACCAGATACCTGTAAGTTTTATATTAATAAATGACACACAGTGTCTTAGAAAAGAGATATCATAACTTTCATTTGGAAAATAGATTTAAAATATAGTTACTAAAATCTTGCTTTACTGGAGTTGAAAAGAAGCAGAGATTTCCAAAAGTAAAATCAGTATTTATATACCCACATGCTTACAATAATCTAGATCAATTTATTTCTGTCTTTAATGTGTAACATTTCCCCCAGGACTTTATTTTTTTTTTTTTAATTATTACTTTGCTTGAAGTATTTTTATGTCTTAAATAGAAAAATGAACTAAGACTGTTGGGCACAGTGGTTTACACCTATAATCCTAACATTTTGGGAGGCCAAGGCAGGCGAATCACTTGAGCCCGGGAGTTCGAGACCAGTCTGGGCAATATGTGAAACCCTAAATCTCTAAAAAATAAAAAAAAATTAGCTGAGTGTAGTGACCCATGCCTGTAGTTCCAGGTACTTGAAAGGCTGAAGTGCGAGGATCACCTGAGCCTGGGAAGGCTGAGGCTGTAGCGAGCCATGATTGCGCCACTGTACTCCAGCCTGGTGACAGGAGTGAAGAGTGAGAACTGTCTCCAGAGAAAAGAAAAGAAAAGAAAAAAAACTAAAGAAAAAGGAACCAAGACTTTAAAAACACACACATGATGTTTTCCAACTGTAGATTTACTAAGATGAAAGACTGCTTAATCCTCTTCTAAGAACGATTTGGTTATTTGTTCACTTCCTAACTGCATATATTTGCCCAAATGAGACCCAAGAAACACCCTGTGCCACTACCGCTCCATCTATAACAACGCTGCTTGTCGATGAAATGACATTTTTTCCAAACGGATGTTTGCTCATTCTTTCTTTTATTTATTGTCATTTAATACTTTTAAGGCTTGAGAATTGAGATCTTTTCTGTCTACGTTTCATTTTGAAGGTTTTGAGTTGAGACTTCACAGAAAACTGAATACAAAGGCACTTCTATTACTTCCTGATCAACGCATCATCTGAAAATTAGCTACCATTAAATTTCAAATACAAATATAGAAAAAAGTCATTCTAATATTATCTTTATTATCCAAAAGGAAACTAGAAAGTCCTTTACAGCAGATACAAATAAGACAATTCAAAATTAAGTTCTCTACTTCTCTGAACTGCTTGGTAATTGCTCTCTTTTGGCAAAGTACCTTTCTTTATTTTGCCATTTGAGAAGCTCTCTCTTGAGTTATTTTTTTCCTTATTAGTTGTCCTTCCTTCTAGCTTACATGGCTTACATTCCTAAACTGTGTCCCCCTAGTCCTTTCACAGGGTCTTTCTGTAACCCCAAGTTATTAGCTTGGGTAATTTGCAAATAATGACATGGAAAATAGACACAAAACGTAAAGATTTTATGTGATAATTTATTTTATGACACTGTCCCATCCAGCTGCACATTTTACCTGCACAACTTATTCCCACATGTAACTCACAGTATTTTTCCCCAGTTCCAATGCTTTAGGAGAGATTAACCAGACTGTGTCAACAAAGAACACTTCCATGTAGCATGCACCTGTACAAATGTGTGCAAATATTTCCTCATTCCACAATTCATTGGTGTTCTGATTCATTTAGGTGCTACAATTTTAATTCACATAAAATATTTCTAAGTAAGCAGTTCCAAAATTTTGGTTTTGACTTGTCTTCAAATATTTCCAAGTAAGCAGTTCCAAAATTTTGATTTTGATTTTTTTTTTTTTAATTTTTTGGCCCAACTTAACTGAAAAAGAGAAGGCAGAATAGTAAATCCTCCTGAATCTATCAGCAATGGAGAGGACAGTAGGGTCTCATTTTCATTTATGCTGTCAGGTTGATTGATTAGATTTTATTATACATGGGTTATGTGCCAAACGATGTCTTTTGATTCAGATTCAAGGAAAACAGCAGGAATCTTGAACAATGAAAGTTCTGAAAGAGTTGTTATTTCTGGCCCTTTGATATAAGTATAGAGAGACTCATAGCTAAAGAACATCAAAGTCTCAAAATCAGCTTCACATGTAGTTTACTCATTGAGTGAGACACAGTATGAAGAGTCAAAGCTAGTCATGATTCAGTGGAGTTTGATAAAGTTTCTCTGTGTCCATTTAGCTAAAGCCTTCTTTTTCTGTGTCTCAGGTGCTGAGATGTCTATGCAGGAGAGTCTGAGGTTAGCCTCCCGGAGTTTCAGGGAAAAGCACACAGGCATTCCTGAACACTCTGAGAAGTGCAGAAAAGTGGCTGAGCAGACAGACGCGAGCTCTGGCATGGAGGCAGAGGATTGCAGCGGAGCATGGACCTAAGAGCTGCATGCCATGTGGGGATATCACTATCAGCAGAAGATGCAACAAGACCGGGCCAGTGCTCAAGGCCAGAGAGACAGGTTTGCAGAGGCCAGTCGGGCAGCGGTGAGCATAGAAGACAGTCTTCTCCACTTTGATAACAAAGCAACGTGTAAGGCACCTGAGAAACTCAGATTACAACCAGGGAGAAGAAAATCAGATATACAAGGTGGGATGCATCCCGAATTGGTAGAGTAGAGACCCCAGAGTGTTCTACCAGAGTTGACAGAATTACCTTGAATAAATAAGAGGAAGGTATTTTATTACCAAGAGTCTCACGGGCTAAGTTTAAATACGGGCTAAGTTTAAAGTTATATCTTTACACACTTGGATGTGTGACAATGTAAAATGTCAACATTATAATTCCCAATGGACTATACCATGCAGAAGGCAGAAAGAAGTCAAAAGCCTGTTGTTGTTTTTTCTGTTCCATAGTAAATAGCAGAAATTATTCGCTTTGTTAATCTAAGCATACACCAGTCTGTAGGTTCATAATGAGAAATAACTTTTTGATTTTTTTTAAAGAAAATATAGAATTTATAACACAAAACCTTTTGGTTTGTGTTTTATTCCACCTTCTTTTAGCTAGATTTGAATGAAAGAAAATAAAGCTATGTATTGAATAAATATGTTAACTCTACAGTATTTTGAATATATATTTTCATGGTATAGTTCCAACTTTCACTGGTGATATTGATATGAAGGTCAGATTTACCGAGAGGTAATGTTCAGCCTTGGAAGCATCACCAAAATGTGTATATAAGGCCTTTGTCCACTAATGAGTGTCCTTTCATGTGACTGGTTTTGTAAAGCCTTACACTGTGAATGGACCGTCAATCAACTCGCAGCTGCACTGAGGCCTTCCGATGGCTGTATCCATGGCAACGTGCCAAAAATGGCGGCGCAAATTAATCTATTTGTGTGAAATTCTCAGTGAGAGTCCACTTTCATCTTTCAGAAACTACTGTTGGGAAGTCTGATGATAATGTAAAATACTGAGCAAAAGCAAAATAGTGATGACTATCCACAGGATCTTCTCCCTGTAAACAGTGGGACTTCTTTTCCTTTTTATCTGCGAGAGATGACAGAGCACAGTTGGGGATGTAATATTACCACCATAATGTTCTTTTGACAAAAAAGTTACGTTAATTTAATGTTCACATGTAAGCTTCTTTTTCACCTTCTCTCACAATGCTATCTAATCAGTCTGGAAAATAAGTACAATGATTTACACAGTGGTACAAAATTAAAAGTAATCTTTTATCTTGATGCTTTATTACTAATAGTATTCGTATAGCATATAGCATGAGAGATACTTCCAGCCTTGAATCCGAAATTAATTGTTAGCTTCCTCTGTTATATGAACAGAAGCAGCTAAGTCTTTGTCTCTTAGAAAAGTTCTTTAAAATCACCATTCTTTGTCTTAGATCATGCATTAGTCCTACATCTACATACATTTGCTTTTCAAATGCCATATCTTAAAAAAAAAAACATATTTTGCCTCTGTTTGGATAAATTTACTTAAAACAAAATTGCAAATTGTATTGTTAAAATTATTTGATGAAAAGGTAACTTTTCACAAACTAAACATGTAGGGCAGATACAGACTTTTATTTTAGAATTTATATTCATTAGTCGAAGATATCCAAGTGAAAGCATAAGTGATGTGCCTTATGTCTACGTGTTACTCCTGTCTTGGGGACTTGAGCTGTATTTTTACGTACAGAACAAAGGGATTATTTTGTATTGCATTGTTCTCAGTTTTTTAAAGTCATCAGCTACTTTGAGAATCTAATAAAAGTCCTGGACACATATGAGAAATACACATATGTATACTGTACAAATTTGCTTGCAGGATCAGATAATCCATGGAATACAGGTTAAGAAGATGTTGGTCAGGCCAGGTGTGGTGGCTCATGCCTGTAATCCCAGCACTTTGGGAGGCTGAGGCAGGTGGATCACCGGAGGTCAGAAGTTCGAGACCAGCCTGGCTAACATGGCAGAACCCTATCTCTACTAAAAATACAAAAATTAGCCAGGCATGGTGGCGCATGCTTGTAATCCCAACTACTCAGGAGGCTAAGGCAGGCGAATCACTTAAACCCAGGAGGCGGAGGTTGCAGAGCACCAAGATCATGCCATTGTACTCCAGCCTGGGTGACAGAGCCAAGAGTCTGTCTCAAAAACAAAACAAAACTATGTTGGTCAAATTGGTGTTGAAATTTTCTCTAAAACATTGAATGGAGACTTCCAGTTTCAGTCCCAACACTTCCATACTTAAAACAAGACAAAATTGAACAAAGGAAAATCAATGGCTTTTCTTGGCCTTAGTAGAGAACTGGATTTGCAGGGCAAATTGCTACTTTGAAAATCAGAGAAAGCAGTAAGTCTCTAGAGTCACAACTGAGATCTATTTACACAGAGCAGAAGCAGCTAGATCCACAAGCTGGGAGGAACACTGAAATAGCATTTCTAATGAATTGCTGGAGGCCAAGAGTAGACTAACTTGAGAATGAGAAACTCCTGGGGGCTATAGTCTGAGGAAACTCCCAAACTGTCCTAGGTTTACTTAGAGAAATTTTGTCAGCTTCTCATGATGATAATCCAAAAAAATTCCTGTTACAGTTTTGGCAGGGGAAGGGGAAGAGAAATCATTATGAAATACTCCCAGAATGTTCTGTATAAAGCAGACCCACTCTCCAGGAGAAAAAAACTTTACCTAAGTCTTATCCCATAGAGAAGCACTTTCCTCCTACTGTTACCATTTCTAGCCTTCGGTCTCATGTCAGTTGGGAAAACAAGGTATATCACTGGAAAAACACTTGTGAAGGTCACAGTCCAGAGATGCAGACAGATTGAGATTTAATCATAAGACTATAGAATGCTTCCCCCACAGCACACCTGACCACCCCACCAACAGAATATTTGAATGAATAATAACAAGGAATTACAGCTGAAAGAGTTGGAAGACACACAGTCTCCCTATGGAAGGGTTTTTAGAGGAGCCCAAAGCAAGAGGAGAGACAAAATCAAGGATAATAGCTGCAGCCTCTGGCACCAGAACAATAGCAAACATTAAACAAAGCCCAACTCCTAGCCAGATGAATGTAAATCTTCACATTAAAGGCCTATTTATCTCAGTTCTTATTACCCAATGTGTCAAATTGTAAAGCATGATAAATGGAAGAAAACCCCATAATCTGAAGAAACCATGTAAGCATTAGAATCAGACTCAGAACACAAGTGTTGGAATTGTAAGGCAAGGAAATTTATATAACTATGGTAAAGAACATTCAAGAAAAGTTAAATAATGTTTGAAGAGAAGGACTCCACTTACAACACTAGGCAGATCATTGAGGCAGAAAATAAACAAAGAAACTCTGGACTTAAACTGGACTCTAGACCAAATGGACCTAATAGACATTTATAGGACATGCTACCAACAACTGTAAATATATATTTTTTTCATTTGTGCATAGAACATACTCCAGAATTGACCATAAAGCAAGTCTCAACAAACGAGAAAAAAAACTGAAATTATGTCAAGTATCTTTTTAGACCACAGTGGAATGCAATCAGAAATCAAAACCAAGAGAAACTCTTAGAATTATACAAATACATGGAAACTAAACAATTTGCTCTGGAATGACTTTTAGGTAAACAATAACACTATCTAAGATGAATGAAAATGGAGATACAACATACCCAAACCTCTGTGAAAGCAATGCAAGGAGGAAAATTTATAGCATTAAATGCCTGCATCAAAAAGATAAGAATATATCAAATTAAAAACCTAACATCACACATAAAGGAACTAGAAAAATAAGAACAAACCAAACACAAAACTAGCAGAAGAAAAGAAATAACAAAATGAGACAACTAAATAAGATTGAGAGCCTTCAAAAAGTAAACAAAATTGGTAGACTTCTAGGTAGATTAACCAGGAAAATAAGAGGAAAGGTTCAAATAAACACAATCAGAGATGATAAAGGTGACCTTACAACTGATATCACAGAAATACAAAAGATTATTAGAGACTGCTATGAATATCTTTATGCTCCCAAGCTAGAAAACCTAGAGGAACTGGAAAAATTCCTGGAAACATACAACCTCTCATGATTGAACCAGGAAGAAATAAAACCTCAACAGACCAATAATGAGTAATAAAATGAAATCAGTAATAAAAAATCTTCTAAGAAGAAGAAGAAGAACAACAACAACAGCAACAACAACAAAAAAGAGCCCAGGACCAGACAGATTCTTAGCTAAATTTTACCAGACATAGAAAGAAGAGTTGGTACCAATACTACTGAAATTATTCCAAAAAACTGAAGATGAGGGATTCCTCCTTACAGTATTTTATGAAACTAGTATCACCCTGCTACCAAAATCAAACAAGAACACAACAAAAAAAGGAAACTACAGGCCAATATCCCTGATGCATATAGATGGAAAAATCCTCAATGCAATACCAACAAATCCCATCCAACAGCATATCAAAAAGATAACTGATCTCTATGCAGTGGGTTTTAACCCAGTGTGCAAAAATGGTTCAACATACACAAATCTATAAATATGATTCACCATGTTAACGTAACTGAAAACAGAAAGCATATGATTATCTCAATAGATGCGGAAAAAAACTGATAAAATGCAACACCCCTTCATGATAAAAAGCCTCAACAAACTAGACATCGAAGGAACATACCTCTAAATGATAAGAGCCACCTAGGACAAAGTTGAAAGCATTCCCTTTATGAGCTAAAACAGGACAAGCAGGTACACTCTTACCACTCTTATTCAACACAGAAGTGACAATCCTAGGAGTGAAAATCCAGAGTAATCAGGCAACAGAAAGAAATATATGGCATCCAAATTGGAAAAGAGGAAGTCAAATTATCTTTGTTTGCTGATGGCATGATTGCATGCCTATAAAAACCATAAAACCACTCCAAAAGACTCCTAGACTTGATAAACAACTTCAGTAAACCTTCAGGATATAAAATCAGTGCATAAAATAAGTAGCATTTCTAAATACCAGTAACAGTAAAGCTAAGAATCCAATCGGGAACTCAATCCCATTTACAATAGACACAAAAATATATCTAGGAGCACATTTACCCAATGAGGTGAATGATCTCTACAAGGAGAACTAAAAGAATCAATATAATTAAAATGTCCATATAGCCCAAAGCAATTTATGGATTCAGTGCAATTCCTATCAAAGTACTAACATCGTTTTTCACGGAATTAGAAGAAACAATCTTAAAGCTCACATGGAATTTAAAAAGAGCATGGAATAGCCAAAGTAATCCTAAGCAAAAATAACAAATATGGGGACATCACATTACCTGTCTTCAAATTATTTTACAAGGCTATAGTAACTAAAACATTATGGCACTTCGACAAAAGTAGACACCTAGATCAATGGAACAGAATGGAAAACCCAGAAATAAAACCACATTCCTACAACCAACTGATCTTCAGCAAAGTCAACAAAAATAAGCAATGGGGAAAGGACTCCCTATTCAACAAATGGTGCTGTGAAAATTGGCTAGCCATATGCAGAAGAATGAAACTGGACTCCTATCTCTCACCATATAGAAAACTTAATTTAAGATGAATTAAAGATTTAAACATAAGACCTGATAGTATAAAAAGTCTAGACAAAAACTTAGAAAAAAATACTTCTGGACATTGACCCAGGCAAATGATTTATGACTAAGACTTCAAAAGTTAATGCAACAAAACAAAACAGACAAATAGAACTTAAACTAAAAAGTTCCTGCACATCAAAAATATAATCACCAGAGCAGGCAGACAATGAACAGAATGGGAGAAATTATTTGTAAATTATGTCTTGAACAAAGGACTAATACGCAGAATCTATAAGGAGCTCAAACAGTTCAGTAAGAAAAAAAAAAACCTCATTAAAAGTGGCTAAAGGCAAAAAGTCATTTCTCAAAAGAAGACATACAAAAAGCCAAAAAACAAATTAAAAAATGTTCAACATCATTCATCATCAGAGAAATGCAAATTAAAACCACAATGAGATACCATCTCACATCCATCAGAATGGCTATTATTAAAAAGTCAAAAAAACAATAGACATTGGCGTGGATACAGAGAAAATGGACTGTTTATACACTGTTGGTGGGAACCTAAATTGTTTAATTTCTATGGAAAAAGGTATGAAAATTTATCAAAGAACTAAAAATCGAGCTACCATTTGACTCAGGAATCCCAAAGGAAAAAAAAATCATACATAAAAAAGCACCTGGGCTCGTATGTTTATTACAGCACTATTCAAATTAGCAGTGTTATGGAACCGACCTGTGTCCATTGGATAAAGAAAATGTACTATATATACACCATGGAATACTATACAGCCATAAAAAGAATAAAATAATGTATTTTGCAGCAGCATGGATGGAGCTGGAGTCCACTGTCCTAGAATATATAACTCAGAAACAGAAAATCAAATATCACATGTTCTCACCCATAAGTGGGAGCTAAACAATAGGTACACATAAAAATAAAGATAGAAATAAATGACAATAGGGACTCTAAAAAGGGAGAAGTTTTGAGGGGAGTGAAGTTTGAAAAATTATCTATTGGGTACGATGTCCATTATTTGGGTGAAGGGTATACTAGAAGCCCCAAACTCACCGTTATGCACCATATGCCTGTAACAAACATACTTGTGCCTCCTAAATCTAAAATAAAATAAAAAAAAATAAAAAAAGAAAACACTAGAAAACGTAGAAAGTAATTGTAACATAATTGAAGAATACCTTTGATAGGCTCATCAGTAGACCAGACACAACTGAGGAAAGAATCACTAAGATCATCTGAAGATAGATCAACAGAAACATTCCAACTGAAATACATAGGAAACAATAATGAAAAAAGTGGAAAAGAACTCAGATAAATTACCAAGCTTACAATATAGATGTAATTGGAGTACTGAAAGGAGAAGAATGAAAGTAGCAGCAGAAATATTTGAAATAATAATAACCAAGAACATTCTAAAATTAAGAGCAGGTATAAAACCACAGATCCAGGAAGCCAGAGAACACAAAGCAGAATAATAAAACACACACACAAACAACAACAAAAAGCAATGACACCAGGTATATCATGTTCAAACTGCAAAAAACAAAGAGAAAATCTTGAGAGAAGCCAGAGGGAGAAAAATCACCTTATTTATATAGAAACAAGAACAAGATGTCTAGTGGAGTTACTGTCAGAAACTATGCAGGCAAGAGAGCAGTGGTGAGAAATAAAGTATTGAAAGGAAAGAACTCACTAACTAGAATTCAATATACAGTGAAATTATCCTTCAAAACAGAATGAGAGCAAAAACCTTCTCAGACATACAAAAAACTGAGAAACTTTGCCAGACACTTTCCCTGAAAGAAATGTTAGAAAAAGTTTATTCAGGAAGAATGAAAATTATATACGTGAGAAACTCAGATCCACATAAAGAAAGAAATAGAATTAGAGAAGAAATAAATGAAGATAAAATAATGTCATGTTTTAAACTCTTAATTGACTTAAAAGAAAAGGTTTATATACAGTAATTGTATTAACAGTGGGTTTGTGATTGTGAATTATGGATAAATCAAATAAATGACAGTAACAAAATAGAAGACAGGAGGAAGGAAATAGAAATTCTCCGAGTGAATAGCACTACAACTGAAGCAGTGGAGTGTTACCTGAAGGTTGACTTAGATTAAAGATATATTGGAAAATGTAGGGCAACCACTAAAAACTCTTAATGAAAGAAGTATAATTGATATGACATAATTAAAATAGAATTTTATAAAATATTCAATTAAAACTACAGAAGGCAGAAATAGAGAGGGGAAAAAATAACATAAAGAATAAGAAATAGTTGCAAATCTGGCAGATATTAAACCAAATATTTTTATAGTCACTTTTAATGTTAACTGTCTTAATATACAAATTAAAATCAGGGAATATCAAAATCAGGTTTGAAAAAAGACCCAATTATATGTTTTCTATAGGAAATTCAACTTAAGCATAATAACTCAGGTTATAAAAAGCAAAAAGGTGTACCTTGCTAATGCTAATCAAAAAAAGATGAAGTAGCTGTATCAGTTTAACAAAAAGCAGACTTCAGAAGAAGGAAAATTATCAAAGGTTAAAGAGAAGAATTACATAATGATAAAATTGTTAATTTTCCAAGAAGACTCAACAATCCTTAAAGCATATTCACCTAATAATAGAGTGCCAAAATACATAAGGAAAAACTCACGGAACTGAAAGAAAAAGAAACAAATCCACTGCCCTAGTAGGAGACTTCAACACTCCTCTTTCAATAATTGATAGATTGAGAAGGAAGAAAATTGATAAGGATACAGTTGACTTTAAGTGTTATAAGAATAGCATTCTCCTAATACCAAAATCAGATAAAGGTAGTACAAGAACAGAAAACTAAAGACAAATATCTATTAACATAGATGCAAAAATCCTCAACAAAATATTATCAAATCAAGCTCAAGAATACATGAAAATAATTTTACACCACAATGAAGTGGGATTCACTTCAGGTATGCAAGATTGATCCAAAACTTGAAATCAATCACTTAATCCGCCACATCTGTATCCTAAAAGAGACAAAGTATGTAATCATACCAACTGATGTAGAAAGAGTATTTGAAAAAAAATCCAATACCCATTCGTTTTAAAGTCTCACAGCAAATTAGCAATAGAGGGAAACATCTTTAACTTAATAAAGATCACCCACAAGAAATCTACAGCTACTTATGGTGAGAAACTAGAAGTTTTCACCTAAAACCTGGAATAAAGGAAGGATGTCCTTTCTCACTGCTTCTATTCAACATCATACTGGAAGTCTTAGCTACTGTACTACAACAGGAATTTTAATTCGTGCAGATTGAAAAGGAAGAAATGAAATTGCTTTTATTGACAGATGGCAAAAAAATCTATGTGGAAAATTCAAACAAATCCACAAATAAAAAATTTCCTCAAACTAACAATTAAGTATAGTAAGGTCACAGGATACAAGGTTAATATATGGAAGTCAATTGTTTTTCTATATACCTGTAGCAAACAATTGGAATTTGAGATTAAAACAATGCACTTTACAATAGCATCCCCCACAAGATGGCATACTTAGATATAAATCTAGATGCATAGGTAGAGTATCTATATGTGGAAAAGTATACAACTCTGATGAAATAAATTTTAAAACATCTAAATACATGGAAGTATTTTCCTCTTACCTGAGTCAATAGAGTCAAAATGTTAAGATGCCAATTCTTCTGAAATTAATGAAGAGATTCAATGCAATCCCAACCACAATAAGTTAGCTCTTTTATAGATGTTAAAACACAAATTCAAAAATGTATATGGAAAGTCAAAAAACGTAGAATAGTCAACACAATATTGAAGAAAATGAACAAAGTTGGAAGACACACTACCCAATTTCAAGACTTATTGTAAAGCAAGAGTAATCAAGATAGTGTAGTACTGATGGAAGAATAGAGAACTTATCAGTGGAACAGAATCAGGTGATCTCTGACCAAGGAGACATGGCAATTTAATGGAGAAAGGATAGAATTTTCAACTAAAGCTGCTAGAAAAATTGTATGTAAATTAGTCTACCCACTGTGCAGAGCAGTTTGGGGATTTCTCAAAGAACTAAAAGTTGCATTACCATTCAACCCAGCAATTCCTTAACTAGGTATGTGGCCAAGGCAAAAGAATTCATTCTACGAAAAAGACACATGCATCCGTATGTTCATCGCAGCACTATTCACAATAGCAAAGACACAAAATCAACCACCCAGGTGCCCATCACTCTGAATTGGATACGAAAATATGGTACATAAAGGCCGGGTGCGGTGGTTCACGCCTATAATCCTAGCGGAGGCGGCCTAGGAGGCCGAGGCAGGCGGATCACAAGGTCAGGAGATCGATACCATCCTGGCTAACACGGTGAAACCCCATCTCTACTAAAAAATACAAAAAATTAGCCGGGAGTGGTGGTGGGAGCCTGTAGTCCTAGCTACTCCGGAGGCTGAGGCGGGAGAATGGCGTGAACCCCGGGAACCGGAGCTTGCAGTGAGCCGAGATCGAGTCACTGCACTCCAGCCTGGGCCACAGAGCAAGACTCTGTCTCAAACAAAACAAAACAAAACAAAACAAAACAAAACCCTACAGTGTGAAAATGGGGGAAAATACTATTAATTAAGCATTTAACCTATTCTGAAAACTTTACTAAATTGATGGCATATAAAGGAAGGCAGAATAAAAGTTTCTGTCCTAATGGAATTTAAAGTCTTAGGACTGAACAGCCATGTAGCAGCTGGACAATGTAGTTTTGGTTTTCCCCCTATCATCTGAAGGCATGAAAACTTAATTTTTTAGTGACATTTGCTTAAAGATATTAGAATCAAAAGTACTTTAATACTTCTCACCTTAAAACAAAAATAAACAGAAATTACTTCTCAGGACCTCAGATCACCTTGCAACCACTGCCTCTTTCCTCTGTTTCCTCTTACACCGATACTGCTGAAGGGTATACTGCTGAAGAGTTGCCTACAGGTGTTGCAAATTCTTTATAACCAATTTATTCCCCAAATCTCTTTAATCTTGCTTCTGAGCCCTTAACTTAGTTGAAATTGCCATTGTTAAAGTCTAAAACTAATATTCATGTTGGTTACTCTGAAGTTAATTTCTCTGTTTTCATAGTGTTCCTCCTAATCAACGGTAAAACTTTTGGCTACTCTTCCTTTTTGAAATACTCTGTTACCTCATTAGCTCCTCCTCGGTCTTCTTCCCTAGCAACTCCTCCTCTACCTCAGATTTAATCATCCTTACACAGTTATTAATGCATTTACCTTCTCTCTTTCTTCTCTCCCTACATGATTTTATTAACTCCACCATTTTATACTACATCCATAGCTGTTGATCTCCAAGTCTCGCTCAGGTTCCTCTTCTAGGCACCAGATTCCGATTTTTCACTCCCCACTTGACCTTTGCTTTGCAAATTTTACGAACCGCGGACAACTCAACTCAAACTGAACTTGTCTTTCATCCTAGTTATCTCTGTTTCCAGTAAATGGCATCACTGTCCACCTATTGCCTTGTCTGGAAATGAGGAATTCATATTTCATCTAGCATTTCCTTTACTCCTGAAATTCAGTCCAACATTAATGAAATTCTGTGTTTCTATATCCAAAATAGATCTTCACCTGCTGAATTCTCTCTCTCTGTCATCATCACCTTTGGTTAGTAACTAGCATTCTCACCTGGATACCTGCAACTATTTTTCAACAAATCTTCCCCCAAACCATTGTAAGACATTCATAAGCTTTAGGCAGACTTAATTTTAGAGTCCGTAAATCCCATCATATGAACCAAACCATATTGAAATATTTCCATATCCTACATTAAAAGCAATATTTCTGCTGTGGAATAGTCTTAAAATTTGTTTATGAAATTATTTGGTGGCAGGATTTTATTTAATATATGACCAGCTAAATTATATATTTTATATGACCAGCTAAGTCATAGATGAGATACATATAATATATAAAAACATATATCATATTTGAGAAAATTTATGATTATTAGAAATTTTCATATCAATAGAATTTTTTTACAAATGAAAAGAATCTAAATCTCAAGCATTTTGTAGCTTAATGACATGAGTTTTATATTTTAAAATATATAATTTTAGCATATTATTTGTATAGGATTCAATTAAACATTTGTTCATTTTAATGTTGTGCCATTTTTTTCAATAACCTTGTAAGATTAGTACTATTTTCAGATGAGGAAACCAAAACACATAACTCTGTTAAGACAGCAAAGAAGTATCAGAACCAGAATTTGAAACCAAGCAATCTGGTTCCAGAACTGAGCCATTAGTTCTGACTCTCTTCTGAATACTCTACGAATGTGAGTCTGTTGGTTTTCAGATGTCTTGTGGTCCATATCACTTGTGCATATGTATTTGTTCACTAGGCACTTCTGCCGCAGTACATCAAACAGAAGACAAGAGAACTCTGCCAATGTAAAAAGCATGCCAGCTACATGATATTTCATATAATTTTTAGATAGTTAAGATTATCAACAGTGTTATTAACTAACAGCACCCCATTTTTGGAGAACAAAGAATTATCACATTTTCAAAAAGACGTTTTACTTTCAGTTAAAAAATAAATAAGTTTTGGGGACCTAATGTACAGCACTGCGGCTACAGTTAATACTACGGTATTGTGTTATTTACTAGAAATTTGATGAGAGCCGATTTTAAGTGTCCTCAGCTCCCTCCCCACCAGACTGGTAACCATGGGGGGTGAGGGATATGTTAATTAATTTGTCTCTGGTAATAACTACACAATATAGGCACATAAAGTCACCTATAATATACACAGTTTTATATGTCAATGATAACTCAATAAATATAGGAAAAAATACCAAAAAGTTCGTTTAAAAATTTTGAATCAGCATAGTCTGTGTACCCAACGTGTTATTTAACAGTAACTTGCAAGAGCGATCCCTGAATGACTGTGTATTCCCCCTCACTCTTGTTGGTATGAAGCATGGTATTTCAGATTAGAAGATGTTTGAGTGTAAATCATTCATCAGTGTTGTTGCCACATTTAGTGAAATGCATTTTTCCCTCCTTTAATAACAAATGCTCCAGGTTTTGAGTTACTCTATTTTGGTTCAGTCATGGTAGGTAGAGAATTTTACCCTGTGATGCTTGCCAGGGACCATACTTGGTTCACACAACATAGATGCTAGCTTTACAATTTTTGGCCCCCATAGTGATCATCTTTGGTTTTTGAGGTCAGGCGTAGCATTCTTGTAGCCTGCTATATTTGTAACATTTTAGAATCCGCTTTCAAGAAAGAATGCTCATTAGCAAGGCATCTGCCATATTCCAGTAAGGTTGCTTTACAATGAATTCCTGAGAGCTGCAAAATGTGAGCAAAATGTCTTCATACTGGTAAGCAATCAGTGAGAATTAAATAGGTTTCATGTTTCCTTTGCCAGATTTAAAGCAACTGTTATGAAGATTGCTTAGTAGTAAATTCTAAAGGTTTTAAATAACGTAAACTTAAAGGTAACAGTCCATGTCTGTCAAGCCTCTGAGGATAGGAAAAGGAAGGGGTAAGTGCCAGCATTCCCACGTGGTCAAAGATAAAATTGTAGTTTTACTAGTTTTATCCATTCTTCTATCCCTTCTTGCCCACACTACTTGCTAAACAGATAAATTCTCTGTAAAATGTGTCCTGAGAAACTCAAACAACTCAGCCATTAAAAGGAAGTCAGTAGGCACAACTGACGGAGAGAGAATTCCATGACAGGTTATTTGAATTTAGACAGCACATAAAATGGCACTTTTTAATCTTCATGAAAGGCAATTAGAAGAAACTGCCTCATGGTAGGAAAATGTCCAGAAATCAATCCTTTAAGTTGCATCTAAAAGTGATTTGGAAAAACTATAGATGCTGGAATATGTGTTGCTGTATGTTTCATTTGGACAGTTTTCTTAAAACTCACTGACTATGGTGGGCGAGAAGTAATCTAACTTTCACTCCATAATATGTCCAACTTTATAAATTTAGAAGCCCTTAATGAGAATTTAAAGAAATTAGGGTAAATATCTTTTGCTAGATTGAAAATGCAATATAATGAAATAAATTTCACTTGTCTAGAAACTATAGAGTAAGAATATTTTCATGTTTACTTCATTATGATCTTATTTTTTACATTACCTGGATTTAGGTAATAAAAAAGTACATGTCATTGTTTAATCAAAAAAGAAACTTTCATGACATATCATGGAAAGCGTGGATTCAACTTAGTCGTCTCTATTTCATAAATATCGTGTATCTATAACAATGATTAAAACATTGTATTTCATTTAATATTTTTGAGTGTCTAATATTTTCTGGTCTCTGCCTTTTAAGGAAGAGGTGTGTGTCCTCCCCTCTGTATAGTGACAGAGACAAATAGACGATGTTTGTGCCTGTTGGTAAGTACTGCAAGAGACAGAAAGGATTACTGGGTGTGTGAGCAAGTCGATACATTTTATAATTAGAGGAAATCAGGACAAGTCTCACAGAGGACTTACGTTTTGAACTTATGAGTAAGATCTTTGAAAGAGAAGTAGGTGCTCAAATTATAGAAATGAAAGATAGGATTTTTTTTTTTTTTAAAGAAATGGTCTCAGAAAAAAAGAAAAACAACAACTGTGGATCTTAAAAGTTTATGTGCTTGGGAACTATAATAGGAACTTTGCGGTGATAAGAGCTGCAAGTGGTTAAAGGTTGGAGCACAGAAGAATCCTAGAAGGCTAGTTGAGTGCTGGCTAGGACCTGACATAGTAATATGGAAGATCCTTTTGAGTTTAGCTGTTTTTGCAGTTTTATACATTGCTTTTTAACCTTTGAACACTGACCATCCAATAACCCACAGGCAGCAGTGAAAATACAGTTTTAATTTCCTTCCAATCCTTTTCAAATAATTATTTTAGGGATTATAGGTCGGTGGCAGTGGCTACGCTGTAATCCCAGCACTTTGAGAGGCCGAGGCGGGCGGATCCACGAGGTCAGGAGATCCAGACCATCCTGGCTACATGGTGAAACCGTCTCTACTAAAAATACAAAATTAGCCGGAGCGTTGGTGGCGGGCCGCTTGGTAGTCAGACTACTTGGGAGCTGAGGCGGGAATGAGCTTGAACCGGGAGGCGGAGCTGGCGTGAGAGGAGAATGCGCCACTGCACTCAGCCTGGGCACAGAGCGAACACTCTGTCTCAAAAAAAAAAAAAAAAAAAAAAAAAAAAAAAAAAAAAAGAAAAATTCAGAGATTATCAAGCTTGAGTTGGCAAAAAGAGGCAGGGGCAGATAATGAAAATGAAGAAGTGGCGCAGGGAATATTTAGCTTTCCTCTGGTCTAAGAAGAAAAGAGCAAGTTGATGGTAGTGACAGCAGAGACTCCGATTTTAGGTCCTGAGTGGGGCCCAGTGCTGGAGGCGGTCCCCAGAAACCACTTGCCTGTTCAGCAAGGAGCCTGGCACCCATCCCATCTTTACGCGCCTACACAACTGCGGTGCCCCATGTTGCCGATATCTTGATTTGCAGGGCCAGAAGGCTGGAAGCTTAGGCTTTTCCTCCCTGATGATCCCAATTTTTAAGTGCTCAGTAAATCCTTCACATTTTTTTTTTAAAACACTGTGGTGGGCAACCCTTTATACAGCGTCCAAAACAAACGAGCGCTGTGGTCGCTTATCAACGGCGGCTGGCAGCCAGTTGACCATTGCTGTTTTTACATTGTGAGATCACACAATTACTCAGCATACCTGCTTTTTCCCCATTAAGAATTAAAGCACCATAAGAGTTGTTAGAAATTCAACCATCCAGCTCCCTTTTTAGTTGAGAAGCTAAAAATACACTAAATTCGAGTCATATAGTAAAGATAATATACATATATTGAACAGCCTCATATTTATAGGCAATCAATCTATCTGTTTTTGAACCTATAATTAAAAAATAATATTTTAGCTGATTAAATAAAACTTTTGGCACTTCTCTTCAATTGTTTTTCAGCGTAGAAATAAATATTCTAAAGTTGAATAATCTTCATATTTATGTTTTAGTAGCTATTAATAATTTTATAACCATAATACATAAATACAGAGTTATTGTTTGAGGATTGCAATTTAAATAAGAGATATTAACTGCAATGTTTGGCATTTGGCAACGCTTTATTTTTTTAAACCTCAATACTCTCTCAAGAAAATTTAGCCCTCAGTTGGTTAATCATAGGGGAATAGGGGTAAATCAGTTTAATTTTCGTAGCTATAGAAAGCAAAAATTCGTTATAGAGAGTAGCATTGTATAAATATGTTTATTTATTTTCTGTTGATGGCTATTTAATTTTCTCCCATTTTTTTCACAGAAACTATGTTGTATTGAACATCTTCTTACATATTTGGCACATATATCTAATTTCTCTAGAGTGTATAGCTGAAGAAGTGGGTTTCTAGGTTCTAGGGGGCCTATGTCTTCAATTTTACTGAATGAAAATTTTAAATTTTAATTAAGAATATTAAAAATTGGCTTCCCTAAATAGTTGTACCAATTCACACTTTGCCAGTTGTCTGTGAGTTCCTTTCCCCCATTTTTGCCAGTATTTGGTATTTTCCAAATTGGAGCATCTGTTGATATGTTTATTGGCCATTTGGGTTTCCTCTTCTATGGCATCTCTGTTTATAGCCTTTGAAAGTTTTCTCTTTTCACTTGTATTTTTAAATTTTAATATTCACAGCTTAATAATTTTAGTTGTCAATATTTTGTCAGCTATATGTGTAGTAATTTTTAAAATTTTAAAGATTTAATCAGCTTCCTAGTCTGTTTTTCATTTAAAATGTCACATCTTATCTAATAAATTTTTCTTTTAAAGAATGACAATACGCTCCTATACTTTATTTTAAAATATTTCAGGTTTGCTTTGTCCTTTTAAGTCTTTAGTTTCTCTGGGATTTATTTTGTGAATTGTATTAGTCAGGGTTCTCTAGAGGGACAGAACTAATAGGAGATATATATATATATATATATTTATATAAAGCAGAGTTTATTAAGTATTAACTCACATGATCACAATGTCCCACAGTAGGCTGTCTGCAAGCTGTGGAGAGAGGTAGGCCAGTCTGAGTCCCCAAACTGAAGAACTTTGAGTCTGATGTTTGAAGGCAGGAAGCATCCAGCACAGGAGAAAGATGTAGACTGAGAGGCTAGGCCAGTTTAGTCGTTTCACGTTTTTCTGCCTCCTTTACATCCTGGCTGCACTGGCAGCTGATTAGATAGTGCCCATACAGATTAAGGGTAGGTCTGACTTTCCCAGCCCACTGACTCAAATGTTAATCTCCTTTGGCAACACATTCTCAGACACACCCAGAATCAATATTTTGTATCCTTCAATCCCGTCAAGTTGACACTCCATATTAACCATCACATCTATGGTGTGATGTAGGTATTTAATTTTTTTCCTTACTAACAGTCAATTATTTCAGCTCTATTTCTTGCCTAATCCCATATCCTATTCTCAGTTGCTCCCTTTCTGGAATATGTATTGTATATAGATCCATGTTCAAAGGCATGTTTACTTTAAAAGATAAACTTTAGTAAGCATACAACTTTCAAAGTCATCCAATTCAGGGCATTCTCTAGTACTAGCTCATGTATGCCTGGAACATTGACAAGTGATCAATAAAGTACAGCAATAAGAAATTTTAAAAAATAAAATAAAACTTAGTAGATCAATTCTGAAGACATCATAGAGGTACAGCAGTAAAAGAGATTAAGGGTCAGCCAATTAAGCAGTTTGTTTCAGTTATTTGATCCAGTGTACTAAGACCTAAAATTATTTTTTTCTACTGAAAAAGGGAAAAATAGTTCTTACCTGTTTGTTCTATGCTAAGAGCTTTACAACATTTCAAAATCTATGCTATCAAAAGAAGTTCAGTGAAATATTTTTATTTAATACATGTATTGCTTCCATTGCCTATTCTACCACTGCTTCATAGATATGTGAGAAATGTTCATGCCTTTGGTTATTGCCTTAGATGATGTAAGACTGCCCTAGACAAAGCTACTCATAAAGCTGAAGTAGAGCCCTGTAAGACACAGTTTTAAATTGGGTCAACACTGGTAAAGGGGCAAAAACATTATCTTTAGAATTATTAACTCATGAATTCTTTCAATTTTGGAATGTTGCCATGAAGCTATCTTTCTTTATCCAAACCCTAAAGATGCCATTGTTCTTCATTCCACTGTAGGCTTTTTTCTTCTTCTTTTTCTTTTCTCAATGACTTGTAAATTACTGCCTGCTTCATCTACTTCTGGTCAATCTAAACCCTGATAACTATTCTTGTTGTTCATCCTCTCAGAGAAATGATAGGGGTCAGACTAGTCTTTCTCATTTAGATTATTTCCCCATTCTCTCCAGTTACTGAAACACATATAAAGCCAACTAAATGCTGCTCAGTTGAATTCAGATTATCATTTTCCAGTCAACATAAGATATATATGTATTCATTCTTTTATGCTTTAATCATTTGATCAATAAACTGAAAATGTTTAGATATTTTAATTATCACTTCTTCCAAGTAAGCTTAATGTAAATCCTCATTTTAAAAAACTTACATTAACAATTTACTATTGTTTTAACAAAATATATAATTCAGAAAAACTCATGAGTATCTCAATAGATGCAGAAATATCATTTGTCAAAGTTTGACATTCATTCAAACTTTGTATTAAAGTCTCAATACAATAAAATCTCTTTAAAATTGTATTAAAGTCTCAATACAATAAAAGTCATATATGACAAGTCCACAGCTAACATCACAATCACTGAAGAACACCTGAAAGATTTTCCTCTAAGATCTGAAAAAAGGCAAGGGTGCCCACTCTTGCCATATCTTTAACATGCTACTGGAAATCCTAATCAGAGCTATTAGACAAGAAAAAGAAATAAAAGGAATCCAAATCAGAAAGGAAGAAGCAAAATTATATCTATCTGCAGATGATATGATCAGATACACAGAAAACTCTAAAGACTCAACAACAACAAAAAAGCCTATTAGAACTAATAAACACATTTAGTAAATTTGCAGGATTAAAAAAATCTACCTAAAAAAATCACATTTCTTTTTTTTTTTTTTCTTGAGATGGAGTCTCACTCTTTCACCCAGGCTGGAGTACAGTGCCACGATCTCGGCTCACTGAAACCTCCACCTCCCAGGTTCAAGCAATTCTCCTGCCTCAGTCTCCTGAGTAGCTGGGACTACAGGCGCACACCACCATGCCCAGCTAAGTTTTGTATTTTTAGTATAGATGGGGTTTCACCATGTTGGCCAGGATGGTCTTGATTTCTTGACCAGGTGATTCGGCTGCTTTGGCCTCCCAAAGTGCTGGGATTACAGGTGTGAGTCAAGTAAGTCACATTTCCATACACAAACAATGAACCATTCAAAAAGGAAATCAAGAAAACAATATTATTCATAATAGCAAAAAAATATCAAATATTTAGACCAAAGAGGTATAACCTAAACCAAAGAGATATACTGAAAAGTATAAAACATTGATGAAGGATATTAAAGAAGACACAAATAAATGGAAAGACATTTCATGTTCATGGATTGGAATAATTAATACCATTAAATTGCTCATATTACCCAAAGTGATTGGCAGATTTGATGTAATCCCTATGAAAATCTCCATGGTGTTCTTTACTGAAACTAGTCCTCAAATTTGTATGGGATATGGAACCACAAAAGACCTCAATTAGCCAAAGCCATTTTGAGCAAGATGAACAAAATTGGACACATCCTAGTCTCAGATTTCAAAATATATTACACAGTTACAGTATTCAAAACAGTATGCCCCTGGCATAAAACGGTTACATAGATCAAAGATAACGGAGAGCCCAGGAATAAATCCACACATCTATGGTTAACTGATTTTCAACAAGAATGCCAAAAACACATACTGTGGAAAGACAGTCTCTTCGGTAAATGGTGATGGGAAAACCAGATAGCCATATACAGAAGAATGAAATTGAATCTTATCTCATACCATATACATGCACCATACACCACTACAAAAATCAACTAAAAAGACTTAAAGACCTAAAATCATAAAATTAATGGAAGGTAATATACAAAAAAGGTTTTATGACACTGGTCTAGGCAATGATTTCTTTGGATATGACCCCCAAAGCACAGGAAACAAAAGCAAAAATAGACGAATAAGATTGCACCAAATTGAAAATCTTCTGCACTGCAAAGGAAATAATAAGCAGAATGAAAAGACAATCTATGGGATGGGCAAACATTTTCTTTAACTGTATATATCTGAAAAGGGACTAATACGTAAAGTATGTGAGTAACTCTTGCAACTTCATAGTAAAAAAGAAAAAAACAACAAATAACCCAGTTAAAAAATAGGTTAAGGACCTGAATAGAGAGTTCTCAAAAGAAGGCAGGCAAATGGCTAACAGGTATGTGAAAAGATGCTTTTGCGCCCAGAACTTATTCCTTTCATTGGGTTCTTGGTCTCGCTGACTTCAAGAATGAAGCCGCAGACCCTCACAGTTCTTAAAGATGGTGTGTCCAGAGTCTGTTCCTTCAGATGTTCAGATGTGTCCGGAGTTTCTTCCTTCCAGTGGGTTCGTGGTCTTGCTGACTTCAGGAGTGAAGCCACAGACCTTTGCAGTGAGTGTTAAAGCTCTTAAAGATGGCACGTCAGAAGATGTTTGTTCCTCCAGGTGGATTCGTGGTCTCACTGACTTCAGGAGTGAAGCCGCAGACGCTCGTGGTGAGTGTTACAGCTCATAAAGGTAGTGTGGACCCAAAGAGTGAGCAGTAGCAAGATTTATAAGAGCAAAAGAACAAAGCTTCCACAGCGTGAAAGGGGACCTGAGTGGATAGCTGCTGCTAGCTCAGGTGCCCAGCCTTTATTCCCTTATTTGGCCCTGCCCACATCCTGCTGATTGGTCCATTTTACAGAGTGCTGATTGGTGTGTTTACAATCCTTTGACTAGACGCAGAGTGCTGATTGGTGCGTTTTTACAGAGTGCTGATTGGTGTGTTTACAATCCTTTAGCTAGACACAGAGTGCTGATCGTTGCATTTTTACAGAGTGCTGATTGGTGCATTTACAATCCTTTAGCTAGACACAGTGCCCTGATTGGTGCTTTTACAATCCTTTAGATACGTATAAGAGTTCTCCAAGTCCCCACTCAACCCAGGAAGTCCAGCTGGCTTCACCTCTCACTTTCACTGCTCACCACAAAAGTGCAAATCAATTCCACAATGAAACATCACCTCACATCTGTTAAGATGGCTGTGATCAGAAAGACAAAAGATAACATGTGTTGTCTGGGACATGGAGAAAAAGAAATTTGTATATGCTGTTGGTGGGAATATAAATTGATACAGCTACTATGTGAAACCATATGAAACTAAAAATGGTCCCTTCAAACTAGAACTAAAAATAGGACTACCATGGGCTCACAATCCTGCAATGCCACTTCTGAGTATATAT
>NW_016806973.1:3666210-3672791 GCF_001698545.2 Rhinopithecus bieti | reverse complement strand
AGTGCTGATCGTTGCATTTTACAGAGTGCTGATTGGTGCATTTACAATCCTTTAGCTAGACACAGTGCCCTGATTGGTGCTTTTACAATCCTTTAGATACGTATAAGAGTTCTCCAAGTCCCCACTCAACCCAGGAAGTCCAGCTGGCTTCACCTCTCACTTTCACTGCTCACCACAAAAGTGCAAATCAATTCCACAATGAAACATCACCTCACATCTGTTAAGATGGCTGTGATCAGAAAGACAAAAGATAACATGTGTTGTCTGGGACATGGAGAAAAGAAATTTGTATATGCTGTTGGTGGGAATATAAATTGATACAGCTACTATGTGAAACCATATGAAACTAAAATGGTCCCTTCAAACTAGAACTAAAAATAGGACTACCATGGGCTCACAATCCTGCAATGCCACTTCTGAGTATATATCCAAAGGAATTTGAAATCAGTGTCTCGAAGAAATACTTGCACTCTCACGTTCATTTCAGCACTATTCACAATAGCCAAGATATGGAAACAACTTAAATATTAATGAATAGATAAACTGTAGAAATATGTATGTATTCCATATATTACACACATATGTATATACACACACACACAATGGAATATTATTCAGACTTTAAAAAGAAAGAAATCCTGCTATTTGAGACAGCATGGCTAAACTTGGAGGACATTATGCTTAGTAAAATAAGCCAGACATAGATAAATACTGCATGATCTCACTTATATGTGGAATCTAAAAATGTCAAACTCATAGAACTGAAGAGTAGAATGGTAGCTACCAGGAGCTGGGGAAGGGGATGTGAGGAGATGCTGGTTAAGAGGTGCAAACTTTAGATATAGAAGATAAATAATCTCTGGATATCTAATGTACAACAATGTGAATATGGTTAGCATTACATACTTGAAATGTGGTAAGAGGGTAGATCTGAAGTCTTCTCACCACACACACATACACACACACACAGAGAGAGACACACACACACACACAGTAGCTAAAGGAAGTGTTAGATATGTTAATCAGTTTGATTTTGGTAATCATTTCACAATGTATGTATAAATATGAAAACACCACATTGTATACCTTGAATATATATAACTTTTAATTGTCAACTATAATTCAATGAAGTTGGGGGAAAAAAGATGTAGCTCCTTCATTGTTTTTTTCCCCTTCTTAAATTCTCTTTTCACTTTCCTCAGGTGACAGTCTGGGGCATTTTAAAGAAATACTTTTCCATTTGAGGTCAATAAAATATGCTTGCACCTTTTCTTTGCTGGTTCTGCTCTGCTTCTCTAAGCAGTAAACTTCACAGTGATAGACACTCTGGGTGAGCTCACGGCTTTCTGAGGGATATATTTAATTCAGGAAACTGGTAGGATTTCCTGGATTTGGGGCAGGAGACCTGGAGAAATAGATGGGAGGAAACCAGGGAGCAAAGTAACCTGGGGCATTGGCCTGGACTGAGTGCTGGGCCAGGGGTTTTACTGGAGTGCATTTCTTTCTCTGCAGTGCAACTTTGTATCTGCAATGCTGAGATTGGCTTCTTGTAAACAGAAGCCTGGGTGCATGGTTTTCATTCCGAAGCCATGTAAGATTTTGATCTTGGCAGGTGACTGCAGTTTATGACAGCTTTGTCCACAGGAAAGTGGCTGTTTTTACAGAGAGAACCGCAGAAACCAGACCTCCATGGAACAAAGCCTTAGTGAGGTTTCAGTTTTAAATTGCCAAAGCCAGGTTTAGGTAAGCAGTGCCAGATTAGCTGTAACAAAATGTATTCTGCACACAGGGTCAAGGAGGGGGCTGTGAAGAAGAAAGCATCAACTTCGTGTGGCTACAGAGTGGCTCTAGAGTCAGGCCCTGTTGTGTGCTCTCAGATTAAATATAGACGGTGGATTGCATGTGAGGGAGTAATCATCCCGAAGACAGCTTGCTCAGGCTTCAGCAATAGCACCATGAGGCAGTGCAAATAGCTCATATGGCACAGGTCTGAAAAATAATGTAACAAGAATGTGGATGTTGATACCACTGGGGTGCCAGAAACATTGGACTCGGAGGGAAACTGAAATTAAGCAATTTTTAATGCAATGCATGTGAAAGAGAGGGCCCTCAAATAAGAACGGGAGTCTGTACTTCCTCCTTTGTAAATTTCTAAACTTTTCAAGATGGCAACTTTTCTCAGCCTCCTTTGGTCTGAGAGGGAAGGCAGTAAGCATATGTAGCTTTAACCAAGAGAGATGATCAGGATAGACTGCCAAAATGTTCCTCTTCCTCAGAGAGTCCTCCATGTAAAGTTAGAGTTCACAGACAATGGATTCTGGGCAGCTGACGTAGAATGACTAGCCTCCTGGAATAACTAAAACAGATTTTCTTCATATACCTTCCTTTATGCAGGTCCCACAGAGTGGGCTTGGCTTTAATCCTTGCCTAGAGTAAGCCTGGGATTCTGCTGTGATGTTCATCAATGAAATATCGTGGGTTCTGGGAATATGATTTTTTATTTGGATAATTGTTTTTGAATCTGAGGATTATCTCATTTTCTAAATGTTATAGGGGTGAGGTGATAGCTATGATACTTATGGAGAATCATGTGAATCCCACTAACTCTGGATTCCTTACAAGTGAGCCTCAGGAGAGCCTTAGCACAGATCTAATACTATGATTTCTGAAGCCCTGAAAGAAGAGCGTTCATTCCAGGGGGAGGCTTCCCAGGATATATTTACTGAGGAAATGACAGCTTCACTGAGAACTCCTCTGGCTGAAATGGAGCAGAATGAAATTTTGGGAGAGATACATTTTGAATTTTAATTTTCTTAAACTTTTAACTTGTGAAGGAAGAAGAGGAAGAAGAAGAGGAAGAGGAGGAAGAGGAGAAGGAGGAGGAGGAAGGAAGAAGAAGAAGAAGAAGAAGAAGAAGAAGAAGAAGAAGAAGAAGAAGAAGAAGAAGAAGAAGAAGAAGAAGAAGAAGAAGGAGAAGAAGAATTATTATTATTTCAGCCTGTTTTACTTTACTTTGCACTTTCTGTAACCCCTAAGAACTAATTTCATTTTTTGACTTAAATTTTTCCTCCATATTGATTGAGCAGATTTATATTCAAATTAGAGGCATGTTCATTTTACTGCTGTCATTTGCCATATTGCAGAAGGTGACTAATTTATTCCAGTTTACCTGGGATTGCCTTGGTTTTAAAATGGAAACCCCACATTTCAGAAACTGTCAGTCCCAGGCAAACTGAAATGATTGGTTACCCTTTCTGAAAGGTTATGCTGGAAAATGTGGCTCTACATAATTTGGACATAAAAGAGGGAATGACCTTTTGGTTTGGGAAACAGATTGGATTTGAAGTGAATTTTCTGGACATACTGTTCTGACCCATTCCAGTGTCCTGTTTGGGCANTTAATGAAACACTTCTGGAGAATATATGGATCAGCATGGTGTCAGGAAATCCACTTGCTGGGGGTGGGTGGTGGCAGTCTTAATGGGCAGCTGTTTTCTATCCACGTGGGAGAGAAAGCCTTGCTTCAGATTGGCCATCAGCTTAATGGCGAAGCCAAAAGGATTAAGAGAACCAAAAACTGGATCATGTTTAAATGACAGTTCTTTTCCAATTTGGTCATTCTCTTTCACAAAGAAAGAACCGTTTGCATAGCCTTTCTCCCTGCACTCACTAACTTCTCTCTCACCCTAGATAGAAGCATTTGGAAGGAAAAAGTGCCCATAGCCGACCTGGCCCATTACCTGCATGTCTGGTTAGGGTCATGGCTGCTAGCTTAAAGAAAACGTTCAGTGCTTCTCAAAAAGTGCTCTGCTGAAGGCAGCATTAGCACTACCAGTCTTGATAAAAATCCCTACCAGGGGCCCCAGCAAAAGTCTACTGAGCCAGAATATTGGGGTAATGCCCAGAATACTGGGCAGTATAATGAGCTGCGAATGTTTAAGGTGATTCTTCGGAAGGCTAGGTCTAAGATACTGTTCTAGGTTGTGGAAAAGCTACTCTGTGTACCTGGGAAGTTGTAATGTTCCAGGCTTGCTGGTGACTAATGGGATAAATCGAATTCTGTGACTAATGGGATAAATCTAATTCTTACCCTTTTTTTACCCTTTTTTATGGAATGTAGCTAAGTCAGCAGAAAGTGATCTTTTTCAGGCCTTGCTTTTATAATATTTTGGGTGGAAGCAGAGTGGCATTTAGTCTAGGGCTAATGATTTCCTGCTACTGAGGCAAGACTCTTCCGAATTCTCTCCTGAAAACCCTATGAATTATGAAGTTTCCACTCAGGCTCATGAGAATATGCTCTGCCTCCAGCTCTTCTGTACCCTCTGCCTCCATACCCTCCAGGTATGGTTCCTTCTAATTCCATTGGATGATCTTTCTCTGGATTTAGAGAGCTTCCTCACACACACCGGATGTTACTTACTGAGCTGAATATGAAAGGCGACGCTTTGCAGTGCTTGGGAGTTCTATCTGTGCAGCCTTCTCCTTTCTGGTGTTCTGCCCTGAAACGCCAGCTGCCTTGGCCTCTGGGACTCCCCGCTCTGTCTTCTCAACCTGAAGAATGCTGGGCTCAATTGGGGCTACCCTTTCTTGTACCCTAGACTGGACACTCTCAGCATAGTAAGCTGGAGAAATTAGTGTTAATTTGTTGCCAACTCTCAGAGATTTAGTGCTTGATGTCCAATGATGTGAAAACCACTATTTCATATATTTTGCCTTTTATACTTGTGTCAGGCAGAAAGCTAAATTTGTTCTCTGTTCCTCTGTCTTGACCTGAAATGGAAGAGCTCTTCTGCCATTTTAATTATAAGGGTGGTTTCCCGTTTTATGCAGACTCAGACCTTCTATTTGTAGTTTTATTTTCCCACATTAAAATTGAGATCAGTTCATTATATCCCTCCTTAATATCCCGCAGGGATTTTTATGTGAATTGCATTTAATTTCTAGATTTAGTGAGAATTAATATCTTTAACCTCATCTATGAACAAGATCAGGACTCACACTTAACCCAACTCTACGGAGCAGCATTCACATTGCGTGTGTTGGGGTAACACCTGTTAGAATCAGGTAAATAGCATAGCACCAAACAGAAGGTACGTCTTCATATACCACGATCTTGTATATTTTAAAAAGAATTTTTGGCTGGGTGTGGTGGCTCATGCCTATAATCCCAACACTTTGGGAGACTGAGGTGGGCAGATCACAAGGTCAAGAGATCGAGGCCATCCTGGCCAACATGGGAAAACCCCGTCTCTGCTAAAAATACAAAAATTAGCTGGGCATGGTGGCACATGCCTGTAGTCCCAGCTACTAGGTCGCTGAGGCAGGAGAATTGCTTGAACCCGGGAGGCAGAGGTTGCAGTGAGCCGAGATCATGCCATTGTACTCTAGCCTGGTGACAGAGTGAGACTGTCTCAAAAAAAAAAAAAAAAAGAATTTTGTGTTTTCTTCAAAATTGTATGCATCCTTTAAATTTATTTCATTGATATTCTGTACTTTTTTTGTTCATCTTATTTTCTGTTTCATTATCTACAGTTGCTGGTGCAAACGGTCACTATTAATTTTAGTAAAATGATCTTGTATTTATCAATCTCACTTATTGTGACCACTTTCAAGATATAAGATGGACCCTTCACTCCAAATTTGGTTCACATGCCTAGACTGATAAGACCATACACACACCAAGAGGAGATGAAGTCAAGGTCTCTGGGGAGAGGACGGCTGGCATTATAAGCAGCTCCCATAGGGATAGAGAAAGCAAGGGAAGGAGACTGGCTAGGGTTTTAAAATTGTGTTTAGGGGGTGGGATTGTGGTGAAGGTTCTCACGCGTGGGCAGGGGCTTGCTTGGTTTTTGTCTCCCACCAGCACCCAAGGAGGGAGTGCCAGGCTTTATTGTATTTCTTAATTATGCAATTTAAATAATATTATACATGAAATATATTAATTTAGCAATTATTACAGAAATAATATCTATAAGTGGGCACAAGGCAAAAAGGCTGGGGTTAGGCAAAACGACAAGTACACTATGTCAGGTGATGGATTTAAAAGCCTGATTTATTCACTCTACATTGTAGATACGTAGCGAAGTGTCACATTGCAACCAATTATTTGCCAATTAAGAATAATACTAAAAATGGAAGTTGCCAGCACTCAAGCATCAAAAATTGCAGTTAAACTCTTTATTACATTAATTAAATCTAAAATTTATTTGTTGAAAACTCACGAGTGTGTGGAATTTCTTTGGTAATGACATCACTTGAAATAGGACAATTCAATCTTTTTCTGTCTAAATCAAATCACATTTCCATGTTTCCTTGCCCTCAATCATTATCCAAGATATCCAATAATGTATTGTGCAATAACAGTGATAACTGGTATTTCTGATTTGATCTTGACCTTAAGGAAAAATAATTAAAAATTTTTTTAATTGAATGTGGTGATATTTCTTGATTTATTTTGCACATACTCTACAGCGATAAAGAAAGTTCCTTTCTGTTTCTATTTTGTTAGAATTCTTATTATAAGTGGGTACACATTTCTTTTCAGTATTTATTTATTTATTTATTTATTTATTTATTTATTT